>NC_090888.1:45019587-45029587 GCF_036669925.1 Montipora capricornis | reverse complement strand
CTATTTCGAGAAACTGTGAGTACATTTCGAGAAACTGTGAGGCTTGCAACCGGGCAGTCAACAACGGTCGTGTTGCCAGCGCGCGGTCAAATTCAAATGGACCAATCAGAGTTGAGGGTGAAACCACCTTGCGAGTTTCCGTTGTTGACTGCCCGGTCACAAGCCTCTGAGGAAAGCCGAAGAGGTGAATTTTAAGGCAAAGTTTTCGTTCGTCACGAGTCTTTCGGCCGCCGAAACACACGTATTTGGAGTGAAATTTATTGGGCTTTATGGAACTGTTGTTTTTATTGCGATTCGGGACTTTTTCTTTTGAGGAAAAAACGATTTGTGGAGTGAGGTCTGGCCGGCGATGGATGGAGTTACCGGCCTTCCTATTATTTCAGTAACGGCCTTCCGGATCACTTCACTAAACGGCGTCAGAATGGCTCAAAACTCGGCAAAAGAGACAAGTTGGTCACACATTTGAGGTAGGAAAACTTTATTTCAAATGAGATAGTTATTTACACAATTTTTTTAACGATCGGTGATTTTCCCATACAATTCTCTATATACACAAGCTGTCGCATACACTACCTATTTTCAGCTTGGGGAGCCTGTGTCTCACACGATGGCTGGCTGCGAGTTTTATTTCCTGAAACTCTTGCTCGCTGGTAGTGAGGAGCGGGTATTTTTTTTTCCCAGGAGAGTTAAATATTAACGAAGATTGACGTAGAAACATTCTAATAGTGGCTACAACATTATATGAACAATTTTGTCAAATAGGGTCGTTGGGTACTCCTGAAGTTTGCGCATAGGTTGCGCTGTTTTCGATTCCTGTAAAGCAACATGAACCCTAATCGTGAAGTTCCTTTAATAGTGACAACACCAAATTATCAGCAAATTTTAAAGCAAAGCTCCGAAAGGTTATATAGGTTAATGGATGAAAATTGTCTCTTTCGCAAAAGACCTTGGCGTGTATGTCTCGAAGGACTTGAAGCGGACTGCACACATTGCTCAAATGGTTGCAAAATCTAATAGCATGCTGGGATTTCTAAAAAAGAACTGCTCGGATGACCTCAAGAAGGATTCCCCGAAGCTGCGTTATATTTCCCTTGTGTGCTCTAACCTGTGCTGCGCTTCACAGCTTTGGGTCCACATGATGCTGGAAGTAGAGAATATCCAAAGGAAAGCTACACGTTTTATTTGCATGAACTCTGAACTCTCATACAAGGACAGACTTTTGAACCTTAACCTCCTATCTGTTAACTACAGGCTGGAATATATTGATTTATTATTTTTCTATAAATTAAGTGTATTTATGGACTTATTGACATTAATCTAGATAACCTTGTTCAATGTTGTAGTGTGCGTTCCCGTCGGGGATCTTCTGGGCTTTTTCTCAATAACAAATCCGCTAATACAACTCTTTTCCGCGACTCTTTCTTCAGCCGAATAACTAATCTATGGAATGCATTAATTACCTATCGCTATAAGATCGAAGGTTGAGTACCTTTAAAGAAAAAGTTAAAATCGTTTTTATATAATAGACTAAGTTCAGTTTTCAATCAAGATGACATTCGTTCATACAAATTAGTCTGTCCGAAATCCCGCCGCGCCCATACTGTTATTCGTTGTTCTTGTTAACTTTCTTTGTTCTGAATACTTCTTTCTTTTGGTTTTCCTTTTATTAGTGGGGTTCCAGGGAATGGGTATCAATTCTTCTTAGGGGGTTGGTTAGGTCCATAGTATGCTCACCTGCCTCCGGGCGAATTTTGACAATAAATAAATGCCGAGCTACACTGAATATTCAATACATACCAGACATCAGCACTGCACTGATGAGGCCCAGAAGGCCGAAACAGTACTGTCTGCAGTTATATATATATATATATATATAAATGATTTGGTTGAAAAGTTAAAACAAGACTAGATGTTGCATCTCGACAACGCTGTTTCGTGAGTTGAGGCAACTCACGAAACAGCGTTGTCGAGATGCAACATCTAGTCTTGTTTTAACTTTTCAACCAAATCATTTATTTCTGCTCTATCTAACGATATCGAGCACTCTATGCAGACAAGTCGATTTCCTGTCTACTTATATATATATATATATATATATATATATATATATATATATATATGTGTGGCAAGAGTTCTTTCTTTGCTGTGTCGTTATTAACTTAATAAGTCAAACGTAAAATGTGAAAAACACGAAGATATAAACCTTGTTGCAATCCTCTGTTGTCCTCAGAAGTGTGAAATCTTAACTGACTAGACAGTCCAAAATAGTCGAGAACACCTGATCAAATCCTCCACAGTTTTGGCCTTTGCTCGAGACGATCTTTATATACCAGTACCATGACCTTCCTGCAAAATTTATCGCGTGGGGAATCCCCTAATCGATGTGAGCTAAGAAGCTAAATTGGTCAGTCGAGGTTATGGCGTATAAGTTCAAATCGCAAGAGCATATTACGAACTTAACGTGCCAGATCATGCAAGGTGTTGCTTATTTTCAAGGCAAAAGCATTTCACGGCTCCTATGCTGAGCTAATTTTAAATGCGATGAAGAGGCAGCCGGCTGGCTTGGCATATATACATGTTTTAAAGGAAAATACATTCCACAAATAAAACCTCCTCTTAAAAAATATATCCTGTTTATCAATTAACGAATTGCAGAATTCAAGCGAAGAAGACGAAAAGGAATCATACGAAGCTATAGGTTACTAGAAAGAAAGAGAACACTCAAAACATAGTACATACATTTTGAATGATATTTGGATAGGGCTAATTGTTTTAAAAGCCTCTATACGCATCTGAGACTCAGAACTTCAACATGATGACCCCTTGCTGCTTCTGCATGGTGTCTTCGAAATCCGTCGAGTGGGTTGATGTTGGATCAATTTGTTCGATCTACTATCACAACTGTATTCTTCCTAATGGATCCGTACCAACCAGCGAACCAAATTACTTGACAAATAAAATCTTTTGAGAGAATAATAGAGTCGAAGTAAGAGCGTCTTTTCTCTAATGACGTAAAAACACGTATTTTAAACGACTGTCATTTAGGAGGCCTCGTTCAATAGTTTTTCTGTTGTATTTTACCAAAGGAGGGCCTTGTTTGTGATTTACATCTATTAAAACATACTTGTCAGTAAATCAACAGATTTGTTATCGAAACTTCCCTTCTGCTACTATCAAGATCCGGCGAAAGTAAGATTTTTTAAGGGGACTACATTAGGGGATTCCCCAAGTCTTTTGCGGCTTGAATGATCTGCATAAATGCTCCCGAAAGCGTTTTCAGTTTCGGTCGGGAAAGACCCGGTTGACATCAGTAGATACTGCGTTATATTTCCTTTAAGCGCAAATAAGCTAACTTACCTTATAATTCTTGGAAGAAAATATGTGGATGAAGGTTTCAAACATAACAGCGCGATCGTGCAAATGTTGCGTGACCCATCGCTACCGAGCACGTCACGGAAGTTCTCATAATTTTAGAGTTGTTATTCGAGGTTGAATGTCACCATTAAAGTTTCATCTTTTCATGAGAACATTCGATTATCTCACGTTCTTCAAGGTCAAAGTGAAAATATAGAAGGATGTGCAACGCTGCAAGACTTCCGCTTGGGAAGAACCCCGAGATGTTGGCTTTCATTAGTACTTAATAATATATAAAATACCAAATTGCGCTCCAAGGAAGTTTTAATTCATAACAATAAATATTAAACAATGAGTGTGGAAACCGAAAATCCGGCGTGAAATATAATATGAGGTAATTTTTGTTGACCTTATTAAGGTATAAGCGGCTATGACCTGTGGATATAAATAAAGGCATCGAAACAAGTTCTGCACAGTACGCCAGAGCCTCGCAAGAAAATGGTACTGTCACTCTACGGAGTTAAAAAACCAACAAGTTTGACTTCAGGTAAGCTCTCAGGATCAATGATGTAAACAACATTTTGATTTTGTCTGCAATGGCGTTTTCACAAAAGCAACCACTACGTTTAATCTCCTTGGGTAGGGTGTCCCAGCAACAGCAAACCGCTTTTTTCGCAGTGTCACCAAAAATGTTCTTGTTTAAGTACGTTTTCTCTTTGCACAGGATAAACTTTTATTGTCTGATTCACTGGAAACGACCGGATAAATTACGGATAAATTACTTTCAACGAAAATTCTTAAGGAATTTAAGAAGCCTGTGAGAGAGCTACATCTGTAATGTACAGATTTCTATAATTCATTGTAATAATTTTAAGAGTTAGGGTTGTTTATTTATTGATATAGTTAAAATGTTACTTACCGGGTATTAATTGATCATGTACACATTCATAGACAAAAATCATTTATTTATGTATTTCATTTTTCTCGGCATATTAGCATGTATTTGCTAGCCTCATCAACACGAGTTGAAATAAAGTTACTTACTTTATACAATTCGGTTTAAACTTTAGGAAACAAGTTAAGTGGAAATGAACGTAACGGACTCCGTACGAGCACTTGTGACATAATAATACACCAAATTTCCTGTGAACGGCACAATAATATTGAAGTCTGAGAACCAGATTAGAGTTAAAACTAGGTTGCATGTTTTCACGTTTATTTTGCGTCTTAGTCACATCTTTTTGCAGAGTAAAAAGGAGAACTATTCAGGAAGGCTGATATTCTTCAGGAGAGTGTGTAACAGTCGGGTTTACCTGATATCCAAGTGATGGCATAATTATTCCCACATACAAGCTCTGCAGATTTGTGCCTTTGTGGTAAAGATCATGAAACCTTTCAATCGGTTAAATTTGGGACGGGGTATAGAAAAAAAATTGCTTCCAAGGAACGGTGGTTTATGAAAAACGGTTCCCTGAGGCAGGTCTATTAATTGGCAATGGCATGTTTGCCAGTTCTTATGCTTGCTATGTACACTTGTGTTTGTGTCAAAGTTGATCAATACTTGAAAGAGTTTCGAGAGAACAGAATTTTCAGAGAAAGGTAATGATTTGATTAATATATGGAAGAGCTAAGCAAAGGACTAGGGAAACTCAATCCACAAAAGTCAGTTTACAGAATGTACCGTATTTGTTTTGTTTCAGTTGACCAACAACAGGTCAACAACGACCGGGGCTCAAAAAACCTTCAAGTCAGCTGCTGTTACGACCTCAAGAAAGGACAGGACACTGTATCAATTGAGCACAACTGTCTGGTGAACGCAGGTAACACATGGATTATCGATGTGAAATGTCGACCGAAACAAATGGTCGTCAAAGCGCCATCTGGACAATCAGACCGCTGGAGAAGCCTAAAGGAGGTTTACCCTGATGCAAAAATAGAACACAAACATAATGACATCGAAGTAACCCTTCCAGTGCTACCGGAAGACATTGAAATCGCTGCTTTTGGACGACCAGGAAAAAACGACAAGAAACGAATGCAAATGGTGATTTTTGCAGAGCAGCCAAGGCAAGGACAAAACTGGAAGATTTTGATCTATCTGGTAGATGATACCACAACAGCATGTAAGGTACTTCTGCATTCCCTCATATTATTTCTTTACGGCTTCACTCCAATTTGTGTGAAGTGTTTCCGGCATCCTTATCCCAATTAGGTTGATCGGATTACCTTAGGGCCGGCTTCTTCGGCAACTAAAACTTATGATACTGGGTTTTTCTATGTCTTTAGGTACTATAGTGCACTTGCTTTTGGGTTTGACCGTAAATGAATGTAGTCACCATGTACTGTGGCTGTAGGCAATCTACGCTGGGCCTTTACGGGGGGTTTGGAAGAAGGCAATTATATAAGTTGAAGGGCAGTAATTGGTACCGATCACAGGGCACTACTTTATCTGCAACTATAATTCTAGAAATGTATTGCATTTTTCAAATAGTCAGCCTTAAGTCAGTACAGCTGCATCTGTTTTGTATCAGTTTTGATGATCCGCGATTCTGAATCGATACATTTCGAACGTTGCAATAATTAGCAGGTGTGCCAGAAAGAAGAACAAAGACATCGTAAACTTCTGGTTCCAGTGGCTGGGATCTTTGTGTCCAACAGTGATGAGGATATCAGAATTGAACTCGATGCATTAGAACACGGATGGAAGATCAAAGGAAGTAAAGTGAAGGTAAGCAAAAAGGTTTAAAGTTTTATATTAGCCTGATAATCACTTTCCGGCAATAAAAAATGAGGGTACCCGAGTTCGTTTTTGATATATAAACGTTTTAAGACAAAATATAGGATGCTTTTAGATGGTGTTTTTGTTGTCATGATAGCGTATTACGTCATATTAATGAGAACCTCACTTAAGCAATTATTGGTGTTTCATTTGGTGCAATAACATTGCCGTTATGTTAAAACTGAATTGATCCTGCTAAAATACATTTCCTCAAAATTGTCGAAACTGGCTGATGAGCCACGTTAACTTTTTCCGAATTTTCTACGATCGATTCCTAGAAAGAATCATTTCCCGCGCATAGTAGTCCGTTTTTCCGGCCTTGACACTGAAGTTCTCCCTGCGAAAAGGAATGATTAGTTGTGTAGACGATGAACAAGTTTAGCCTTAATTTTCCTATTTATATTCATGACTCGTACACAAGGATGGGTGTGCAGCTCGAACTGTGAGCCTGAGTGTTTAATGCCGTCCGAGTATCGTAACAAAGCTCAGATAAGAAACTAGTTACAAGGTAAACATAAAGTAAGAACCACTCAGGCTATAAAGCATGTGCAACCGCCTGATACGCAAACCCAAAAACCCAGAGGGAAAATAGGAACGTAATCCCCAACCAAATGCAGGCGCACTAACCTCTGGGGGCTAGAGGTAATATAAGATTTCCAGACATACAAAGTGATCTAAAATAAAATTTGAAAGTTCGAGAGCTGAGATGAATACATTACATCCTGACAAACCTTATATATCTAAATATTAATAGACTAATTCAATGCCACAGCGGCACCCGTGCATTTCCTGCCAACAGGAAAATATTTACATTCTTTGTCACTATCACTTACAGTTCAGCTCCGCCGAATGTAAATACATTTACCCACAGTACTCGTTATTTAGCAAGTACATAAGAAATGTTCCAGTCCCTAGCTCGTCAAAGCTTATGCACTCCAACTTGCTTTTATCTTAGCCTTCCTAAATTTTCCTTTTCGTCTGTTTACGCGAACTAATTTCATCCTTGATAATTTTTCCCTGGAATTCTAGCTCTACCTTCTCAAGGAAAAATCTTGTCAATTTTACCCTTTTTACACGAGCAAGTTTTCCTTGTTAAGGGAAAGTTGTCAAGGACAACTTGCTGGTGTAAACGGGGCTAAACTGACCAATTTAGAGGCAGCCTTCCCAAAAAGTCTTGAGTTGTTGCTACATTTGCCGGTCATCATTAAGATACCAAAGTTAAAATATATCAATTATTTCTTATCTGTTTAATTGCTTTCAGACCATCAAAGCAAGTGCTGCTTGGAATCCGCCAGAAAACGCCACAGATTTTCCCAGCTGCCATTTTGATATCATCCACGTGGACAAAACAAAGCAATCATTTTTCTGCGGAATCACAGCATCGCATGAAAACGACACTGCGAGATCAGAGATTGTGACCTATTTTAAACGAGTTAGTAGAGGACTTCTTAGCTTTCAATAAAAGCCAAGGGAGAAAATGCTATGAAGAGAATTTCATTTTAATGACGGCTGGATTTGACTCAATCCCTTTTACGAGACAAAAAAAGTGGTACAATATCCCACTGAACTTTTTAGACACTTCCTCTGTTTGAATCGTCCTTCAACAAAGGAAAAGGATGCAAGTTGAAGTTAAACTGAGTAAGTGGCAGTGGGTAGCCTATACTGCCACTGATCTGCGGTTCAATGTTCATTGTCGAACGGAGCTTCCGCAACACGTATAAATAAGAATTCTCTCTTTAAACAGGAAAGAAGGTGTCGAAAAGGCTTTACACTCAGTTGAAATCAAAACCATAACCGAACGGTAGAATTTCTTCCCCCATAACATCTCCTGCAGGGGATTTAGCCTACTGTTTGTTAATTAAGAGTGCACAGTTCATTCCCAGTGAACAGATATGAAGTTGCGTGAGTTCTTGCGATACATTTCAAGAACCATCATGCAACCAACTCATAACAATGTAGAATTCAGTTACATGATAACGTTGTTGCTTTCAGGAGAGAGGTCAAGAAATCATTCAAACTTCGAAGAACTTACCAAAAGCCAGTAAATACCAGTGTCTTCAATCGAAAGGTAAAAAAAGCAAAGAATCTGAAATTGTTTACAGAGTTTACATTGACACTAATAGTCCTGAAACCCGGTCGATGGGTCAACGTGTCCAAATCCGCCGCCGGCCTTTTGGGTTAGAAGCAACTGTTTTAAAATTAGTATTTATCTCTATTTTTTACAGATGCCGGTGAATCGCTATCAATTTTCTGGTTGTGGTTATTTTTTCTTCGATCTTTGGTCGTCCAAGCCTTGCACTCAAGAGGTAATGGCAGTAAGTCACCGCGAACATTCATCGTAATTTCCGTGCTCCTTCTTCTGTCAGACGACCGGGCCTAGTTTATCAGACTGGGCTGAAATTTCAGGCCAGTTCTGAAAGAAATCCTCTTGAAATGAATGTGGCGATTACATCCTAGCCCGGTTTCTAAAACTGGGCTGAAATGTCATCAGTCGATTACATACAATTATTGCGGATTTTTCGCCCCGGCTAAAATTCATTATATAAACGCGACAAAATTTCAGCACGGCCGGTGAGCAGGCCAAAATTTCAGCCCGGGCTGAGACTGGCCATGTAATCAGGACCTAAATTCTCAACGAATGCTGTTACGATACAGTCGAAAGGCATCATTATCATTTGAGAGCGTGAACCCTTTTGTTTTTCTTTCTCTTTTCTCTTTCAGTTTTGATAACATCGGTTTAATTGTTTGTGGTCTTTACAGAGTATTTCAGAGATCACCGCAACCTTTTTTTCTGAACTCTACACTGCTTGGTCCTCTAGTTGCTTTGCGATCGTTTGCTGAGTAAATTAACAGTAATACTAGGAGTAATCAAAGATTAATAAGTGCGTTCGAAGTTCAATTAATTTAGCTAAAATCATACAAAAAACATAGGAGGAAATTAGTTGAGACATTAAATGAGAAAGACGAAGTATTTAAACAGCAACCATTCATCCGTGCCAGAGGCGGCACAAAGATATTGTAAATATGCAACAATCTGATGATGATTATGTAGATTTATTGAATATGGTACAAAGGCACACTCGTTGCAGTACAAATTATTGTCTTAGAAAAAAAACAGAATTAATCGGATCTCAGGTGTAGGTTACATTTTCCATTTTAACCTTGCACCAGTACAAAGCTAGAATTTGAACCTATTCATACAAAAGATGGAAATGCCAAATACAAGGCAAAAATAGTAACAAATCGATGTGACGTCATAACTGCCCGCCCGATAGAAAGCCCAAAAAACCCTCAGAGCTTTGGCTAGCGTTCACAGGAGACCCACGAAATTAGGAAGCCTTCTACTTCGTCGAACGCAATAAATATCAGTTGATACCACACAAGCGGAATAATTAACTTACGGCCCAAAACATACATATCGGGAAGATATACTATATTTTTCCCCCTTGGCTGCTCCATGATGTGATTGATACGTTGTTATAATTAATCCCCTTGAATGAATCAATTGTAATTTAAGCAGGGAAAGGAAGACTGATTACCGAAGCGAGGCAGAGATAAAGTTTATTATTATATTTCAAAACATATCATCATAGTACGAATTACTACTATTATTATAATTATTATTATAATCATTATTATAATAATAATAATAATAATAATTATTATTATTATTATTATTATTATTATTATTATTATTTCTAGTAGTAGTAGTAGTAGGAGGAGGAGGAGGAGGAGCATTGTGTTTGCTAACTCTTTACTAAAATCCAGATTTTTTTCCTTCTTAACAGGTACAGTTCCGACCAATCAAAATCAGCGTTTTATGACAAAGAAGGATAATTCAGCACACACCCTTAACAAAATTTCAGT
>NC_090888.1:44989587-45004587 GCF_036669925.1 Montipora capricornis | reverse complement strand
CTATACACATCTGAGACTTAGACTTGCCACAAGTCGACTTCACGAGAATCCCAGGAGAAAATGTCTTTTGGGAGCGAAACATAATTTTTCGTACGCGGGCTATCTACATGGGCTTATGAGACCAAGGACTTTTGAAAGTCTAATCTGAGACTCAGAACTTCAACATGATGACCCCTTGCTGCTTCTGCAGGGTGTCTTCGAAATCCGTCGAGTGGGTTGATGTTGGATCTGCTATCACAACTGTGTTCTTCCTAATGGATCCGTACCAACCAGCGAACCAAATTACTTGACAAATAAAAGCATTTGAGAGAATAATAGAGTCAAAGTAAGAGCGTCTTTTCTCTAATGACGTAAAAACATGTATTTTAAACGACTGTCATTTAGGAGGCCTCGTTCAATAGTTTTTCTGTTGTATTTTACCAAAGGAGGGCCTTGTTTGTGATTTACATCTATTAAAACATACTTGTCAGTAAATTAACATATTTCTTATCGAAACTTACCTTCTGCTATTATCAAGACCCATCGAAAGTAAGATTTTCGAGGGCACTACATTAGGGGATTCCCCAAGTCTTTTGCGGCTTGAATGATCTGCATAAATGCTTTCGAAAGCGTTTTCAGTTTCGGTGGGGAAAGACCCGGTTGACATCAGTAGATACTGCGTTATATTTCCTTAAACCGCAAATAAGCTAACTTACCTTATAATTCTTGGAAGAAAATATGTGGGTGAAGGTTTCAAACATAACAGCGCGATCGTGCAAATGTTACGTGACCCATCGCTACCGAGCACGTCACGGAAGTTCGTTGTTATTCGAGGTTGAATGTCACCATTAAAGTTTCATCTTTTCATGAGAACATTCGATTATCTCACGTTCTTCAAGGTCAAAGTGAAAATATAGGAGGATGTGCAACGCTGCAAAACTTCCGCTTGGGAAGAACCCCGAGATGTTGGCTTTCATTATTACTTAATAATATATAAAATACCAAATTGCGCTCCAAGGAAGTTTTAATTCATAACAATAAATATTAAACAATGAGTGTGGAAACCGAAAATCCGGCGTGAAATATAATATGAGGTAATTTTTGTTGACCTTATTAAGGTGTAAGCGGCTATGACCTGTGCATATAAATAAAGGCAACGAAACAAGTTCTGCACAGTACGCCAGAGCCTCGCAAGAAAATGGTACTGTCACTCTACGGAGTTAAAAAACCAACAAGTTTGACTATTGGTAAGCTCTCAGGATCAATGATGTAAACAACATTTTGATTTTGTCTGCAATGGCGTTTTCACAAAAGCAACCACTACGTTTAATCTCCTTGGGTAGGGTGTCCCAGCAACAGCAAACCGCTTTTTTCGCCGTGTCACCATAAATGTTCTTGTTTAAGTACGTTTTCTCTTTGAACAGGATAAAATTTTATTGTCTGATTCACTGGAAACGACCGGATAAATTACGGATAAATTACGTTCAACGAAAATTCTTAAGGAATTTAAGAAGGCTGTGAGAGAACTACATCTGTAATGTACAGATTTCTATAATTCATTGTAATAATTTTAAGAGTTAGGATTGTTTATTTATTGATACAGTTAAAATGTTAGTTATTAATTGATCATGTATATATACATATACAAAAATCATTTATTTATGTATTTCACTTTTCTCGGCATAATAGCATGTATTTGCTAGCCTCATCAACACGAGTTGAAATAAAGTTACTTACTTTATACAATTCGGTTTAAACTTTAGGAAACAAGTTAAGTGGAAATGAACGTAACGGACTCCGTACGAGCACTTGTGACATAATAATACACCAAATTTTCTGTGAACGGCACAATAATATTGAAGTCTGAGAACCAGATTAGAGTTAAAACTAGTTTACATGTTCTCACGTTTATTTTGCGTCTTAGTCACATCTTTTTGCAGAGTAAAAAGGAGAACTATTCAGGAAGGTTGATATTCTTCAGGAGAGTGTGTAACAGTCGGGTTTACCTGATATCCAAGTGATGGCATAATTATTCCCACATACAAGCACTGCAGATTTGTGCCTTTGTGGTAAAGATCAAACCTTTCAATCGGTTAAATTTGGGACGGGGTATAGAGAAAAAATTGCTTCCAAGGAACGGTGGTTTATGAAAAACGGTTCCCTGAGGCAGGTCTATTAATTGGCAATGGCATGTTTGCCAGTTCTTATGCTTGCTATGTACACTTGTGTTTGTGTGAAAGTTGATCAATACTTGAAAGAGTTTCGAGAGAACAGAATTTTCAGAGAAAGGTAATGATTTGATTAATATATGGAAGAGCTAAGCAAAGGACTAGGGAAACTCAATCCACAAAAGTTAGTTTACAGAATGTACCGTATTTGTTTTGTTTCAGTTGACCAACAACAGGCCAACAACGACCGGGGCTCAAAAAACCTTCAAGTCAGCTGCTGTTACGACCTCAAGAAAGGACAAGACACTGTATCAACTGAGCACAGCTGTCTGGTGAACGCAGGTAACACATGGATTATCGATGTGAAATGTCGACCGAAACAAATGGTTGTCAAAGCGCCATCTGGACAATCAGACCGCTGGAGAAGCCTAAAGGAGGTTTACCCTGATGCAAAAATAGAACACAAACATAATGACATCGAAGTAACCCTTCCAGTGCTACCGGAAGACATTGAAATGGCTGCTTTTGGACGACCAGGAAAAAACGACAAGAAACGAATGCAAATGGTGATTTTTGCAGAACAGCCAAGGCAAGGACAAAACTGGAAGATTTTGATCTATCTGGTAGATGATACGACAACAGCATGTAAGGTACTTCTGCATTCCCTCATATTATTTCTTTACGGCTTCACTCCAATTTGTGTGAAGTGTTTCCGGCATCCTTATCCCATTGGCAATTATATAAGTTGGCAATTATATAAGTTGAAGGCCAGTAATTGGTACCGATCACAGAGCACTACTTTATCTGCAACTATAATTCGAGAAGTGTATTGCAATTTTCAAATAGTCAACCAGTCCAGTCAGTACAAGCGTGTCTGTTTTGTATCAATTATGGTGATCCACGATTCTGAATCGATACATTTCGTTGCAATAATTAGCAGGTGTGCCAGAAAGAAGAAAAAAGACACCGAAAACTTCTGGTTCCAGTGGCTGGGATTTTTGTGTCCAACAGTGATGAGGATATCAGAATTGAACTCGATGCATTAGAACACGGATGGAAGATCAAAGGAAGTAAAGTGAAGGTAAGCAAAAAGTGATTTTTTTTTTAGTTTCACAATTGGTTAAGGTGGTTCTCAATCCGCTCCAAAGCCGATTTTTACAAATTGATTTTGCTTTCAGTTTTATATTAGCCTGATAATCACTTCCGGCAACAAAAGATGAGGGTACCCGAGTGCCTTTTTGATATATAAACGTTTAAAGACAAAATATAGGATGCTTTTAGATGGTGTTTTTGTTGTCATGGTAGCGTATTACGTCACATTAATGAGTACCTCACTTAAGCAATTATTGGTGTTTCATTTGGTGGAATAAGATTGCCGTTATGTTACAACTGAGTTGATCCGGCTGAAAAGACATTCCCTCCAAATTGTCGAAACTGGCCGATGAGCCACGTTAACTTTTTCCCAATTTTCTTCGATCGATTCCTAGAAAGAATCATTTCCCGCGCATAGTAGTCCGTCGAGCTTGTTTTCCTACATTTTCCTTTTCGTCGGTTTACACGAACAAATTTCGTCCTTGACAATTTTTTCCTTGGCATTCTAGCTGTACCTTGCCAAGGAAAAAATTTGTCAATTTTACGCTATTTACACGAGCAAGTTTTCCTTGTCAAGGAAACCTTCCTGGTGTAAACGGGGCTAAACTGACCAATTTAGCGGCCAGCCTTCCCAAAAAGTTGTTGCTACATTTGCCGGTCATCATTAAGATACCAAAGTTTAAAAAAAATATCAATTATTTCTTGTGTTTAATTGCTTTCAGACCATCAAAGCAAGCGCTGCTTGGAATCCGCCAGAAAACGCCACAGATTTTCCCAGCTGCCATTTTGATATCATCCACGTGGACAAAACAAAGCAATCATTTTTCTGCGGAATCACAGCATCGCATGAAAACGACACTGCGAGATCAGAGATTGTGACCTATTTTAAACGAGTTAGTATTGAGGAATTCTTAGCTTTTAGCAAAAGTCAAGAGAGAAAATGCTATGAAGAGAAATTTGATTCAATCCCTTTTACTAGAGTCTTACGAGACAACAAAAATGGTATAATATCCCTCTGAACCTTATAGAGACTTCCTCTGTTTGAATCGTCCTTCAACAAAGAAAAATGATGCAATATTTGAAGTTAAACTGAGTAAGTGGCAGTGGGTAGCCTATACTGCCACTGATCTGCCGTTCAAAGTTCATTGTCAAACGGAGCTTCCTCAACACGTACAAATAAGAATTCTCTCTTTAAAGAGGAAAGAAGGTGTCGAAAAGGCTTTGCACTCAGTTGAAATCAATAACCATAACCGCACGGTACAATTGCTTCCCTCATAATATCTCCAGCACGCGATTTACGCTACTGTTTGTTAATTATACGGGGGTATAATTAATAATAATAATAATGATAATAATAATAATAATAATAATAAGAAGAAGAAGAAGAAGAAGAAGAAGAAGAAGAAGAAGAAGAATAGTAATACGGGGTGCAGAGATGGCGCAGTGGTGAGAGCACTCGCCTCCCACCAATGTGGGTTGTGTTTGTTGGTTCTCTACTCTGCACCGAGAGGTTTTCTCCGGGTACTCCAGTTGTCTTCTCTCCTCAAAAACCATCATTTGACTTGATTTGCGTTAATTGTTAATTGAGTTTACACTGTCCCCAATTAGTGCCCCAGTGCTAGAAGGACTAGACACTTAAATAAAGTTCCTTTCCTTTAACAATGCATGGATCATTCCCAGTGACCAGTTATAAAGTTGCGTGTGTTCTTGCGATGGATTGCAAGAAACCATCATGCAACCCACTCATAACAATATAGAATTCATTTACATGACGATGTTATTGCTTTCAGGAGAGAGGTCAAGAAATCATTCAAACTTCGAAGAACTTACCGAAAGCCAGTAAATACCAGTGTCTTCAATCGAAAGGTAAAGAAGGCAAAGAATCTGAAATTGTCATTTTCATTAGAGTTCACATTGATACTAACAGTCCTGAAACCCGGACGATGGCCGGTCAACGGGTTTAGATCCACCGCCGGCCTTCTACAGAAATGGCCATTAACGTTAGAAACGGCTGTTTTAAAATTAGTATTTATCTCTATTTTTTACAGATGCCGGTGAATCGCTATCAGTTTTGTGGTTTTGGTTATTTTTTCTTCGATCTTTGATCGTCCAAGCCTTTCACTCAAGAGGTAATGGCAGTAAGTCACCAAGAACATTCATCGTAATTTCCGTGTTCCTTCTGCTGTCAGACAACCGGCCCTAGTTTATCAGACTAATTATAAGGGTCTGATTATATGGCAGCCCGGGCTGAAATTTCAGGCCGGGTTCTGAAAGAATACTTCTTGAAGTGAAAGTGGCGATTACATCCTAGCCCGGTTTCTAAAAATGGGTTGAAATTCCATCAGTCGATTACATAGACTTTTTGCGAAGTTTTTCCCCCGTTTGCCCGGGCTGAGAAATCCGCAAAAAATCCTTGTAATTCCGCTCTGGCTGAAAATGGAAGGCGAGCATGCGCATCCCATCTCAGTATATTTCCCCACACAAATTTGCGTTTTTCGACCCGGCTGAAATTCATTGTATAACCGCGGCAAAATTTCGGCCCGGCCAGTGAGCGGAGCAAAATTTCAGCCCGAGCTGAGACTGGCCATGCATGTAATCAGGCCTTAAATTCTCAATGAATGCTGTTATGATACAGTCGAAACGCATCATTATCATTTGAGAGCGTGAACCCTTTTGTTTTTCTTCCTCTTTTCTGTGTCCATTTTGATAACATCGGTTTTGTGGTCTTTACAGAGTATTTCATAGATCACCGTAACGTTTTTTTCTGAACTCTACACTGCTTGGTCATCTAGTTGCTTTGCGATCGTTTGCGGAATAAATCAACCGTAATATAAATTTCAGTTGATACCACACATTAAACCGGAATAATTAACTCATGGCCCAAAAGATACAGATCGGGAAGATGTACTATATTTTCCCCCTTGACTGATCGGATGTGATTGATATATATAGTACGAATGATTGTTATCATTATGATTATATTATTATTACTGTTGTTGTTATTATTATTATTATCATTATTATTATTATTATTATTATTATTATTATCATGATTATTATTACTATTATTATTATTATTATTATTATTATTACTATTATTATTATTATTATTATTAGTAGTAGTAGTAGTAGTAGTAGTAGTAGTAGCAGCATTGTGTTTACTAACTATTTACTAAAATCCATATTTTTTCCCTTCTTAACAGGTACAGTTCCGACCAATCAAAATCAGCGTTTTATGACAAAGAAGGATAATTCAGCACACACCCTTAACAAAATTTCACTTCATCTCACCGAACAAACTCTTGGCTTCCCTCACGTCTAGGCGGCCATGTTTGTGTACTGAACAATACCGAAAAAGGTTTGTTTTCGACACCAACATGGCCGCCTAATCACCTGAGTGCAAGCCAATAATAAGACCGACAATACTTTAGAAATCGCGCTACAGTTTATATCGGCCTGTGACCATCAATTCAATAATTTAGCATTCAACTTTTAAATCAGACCCTCAGTGGAGGCATTCAGTCACCGCATATATACATACTGAAAGTGTTAAATGCAGATTAATATCAGCGTTTTATCGATCTGTCCTTTTTGAGGCGACTAATTTTGTCGGAACGTTGTCCGAGTTGTAGAGAATCCACCAGCTGATGGGTTAGTAGATTCACGGCAACTTTGACAAGGTTTCGACATAATCATTCGTTCTTTAAGAGGGTAGAACGAATGAATCTTGAAATGAATCTGTAGAATCTAAATCAAGAATAAAAAAACAATTCAATTCAACGACCAGTGTTTATTGACTATATTCTGTTTGAGTAAAAGAAGACTTTAAAGTAAGTGAACGATGATAATGCGGGCAAGCCCTTCGTAAAAAGAATTACTTGAAAATAGAGATGCGTTAATGATAGTGAGAACAAGGGCCTTAGAATATTCCTTGAGCATCCTGCACTGAACTGAGTCAGGTCCAGTCTATGTAAATTTTGTGTTGGGTGTTTTAGAATTTAACAAGAAAACACTCGTCTCAATAGATAAATGATTTCATGAACAAACAGAAATATGCTACGTATTTAACTGAAATGCAATTGACAACTGACAATTAGTGAGTGGCCATACTGCTTTCAATTCTTGGTTTTATTTACATCACGCAGCCGGGAAAATTTGAAAGAATCAATACACATTGATAAGAAATAGTAATTTTGCAAAAGAGTAATCTTTATGAATAACCGTATTGGTTTCACTTCTGATTGATTGATTGATTGGCGCGAGAACTTTGAACCAATCACCAAAGCTGGCTGCAATTCACTAATTACTTTCGACACTCAATTGAAAACCAATCTAACTCCCAAGAGTGATCGGTACGTAAATCCTCTTTACAATTTTTAATGAAATGTCCGTTAGACAGGTATTGAGGATGAAGAGTTTTATCAGCTCAAGAGGTGTGATCTTGATACAAAACCAAATTCTCATGACTAGCCAACAAAGAACTCTATGGTACTAGTTGGGGGAATGAACGTTTCGATCGTGGTGGGAATGAAAAGGTTTAGAGATTATTTTCTGACCAAATTAAACCACACGATAGTGTTTCTTGTGCCATTTGAAGACTGATGTCACTGTTTGATACGGTGACGACCAGACTTTTATTAGATCAGCTAGATATATCCAGGATATATCCCGTTCTAGAGGCTTTTGGTTTTCGGCAAAGCAAGTTCTTGATGCAAGTGAAAACTGCTGGAGTTGTCGTTTGCGTTTCCGCTATTGTCATGTCTAGAGTTGCCACAGTAATAAATTTTAAACATAAATCATCTAAGATACGCAAAATACAGGGAAGTCAAATAAAAACGCAAGTATCTGCTGGCCTGGCAAAACGAGACAAACAAGTCGCCAAGACTTAGTGGTCGTTCTGTTTTCACTTTGCTGGGTTCCTATCATGACCATCACGGCAATATTTCCAGATCGTTATACGAAATGGCTCTTTGGACAGGCTTTTACAGCCTCGCTAACTCTGCTCAGAAACTCTGTATCTATTTATATAGACAACAGAATTATCGACAGACGTTCAGAGAAATCATTGGCCTGGATACAATATCCACTGAAGTAACACGACACAAAACCCAGCTTAAAGGGAAAGTAAGGTGTGCAAAAAGTCTCTCTAAATTACTAAAACTTGTTCCCTGTAAAAATGTGACAAGAGCAATTCGAAGTTGTCTCTTTCGTGACTTGGAGAACGCCATCTTGGATATGACGTGTTATGACATAGCAATAGTCAACAAACGTGTTCGACCTTACCAAGTTCTTTGTTCCCCGATCACTTTCTCAATGCTGTGACCTTCCTTCTCCAAGAAATTCAAATGTAAGATGAACTATGGTAAACAGTCTTGTGGTTCAATAGCTAGTAGGCCAAGTAGGCCATAAGTGCGACAGAAACTCAAACTCTTTTGATTCGTAAAACTCCTGCATATAACTCAAGTATACAACCCTGTTTAACGACCACGAGATAAATCTGTTCTGATGTTGGAGCCAATATTAATACAATTTACGTACCCTCTGGATTAAGATTCAAATCTACAAAGTATCCCTCTCCACGCCTGCGTTTTCCTTGTTTATATCAGGTACGTCTAGTCATCCGAGGAAATCCTTGACTATTGCTACGTCATAGACTCGTTTGCATACATAAAAACAAAGATGGTGGATTTCAATTTAAAATTGCCCATTTTTGAAGCGTTATTGTTGACTATTTAAACACATTTAGTCCAAATGAGTGGTCAAGTATAACAAGACAAGTAAAGAACGTTCGATTCAGAGAAAGTTTTTCTAGGCCGCACTTTCCCTTTAAGGTGGCTCAAACAGTTTAAACGCTTTGAAGAGACACTCTCTTTAGAAGGATTTGAGCTACACAATGTATCACGTAACAGCAATGTTATGATACCATATGAAACATCAATTATTTCCAAACCAGCTGCGGTCATTATTAGGGCGTAATAAGTTACCCTGGCAACGGGAAAGCCAAGCCAAAACACCCTATATCTTGGCTTTAATTGCTCATATCTCAAAAACAAACTCGCTTATCCCTATTTCTTATTGCTGGAAAGTGATCAGAGGGTCAAGATGTAACTTTCTGCAAAGTTTAAAAAAATTCTCTACTGCAGAATCAGAGCCACTCCAAAAAAATTACAGATTAACGTGGCTCTGAATCTCCTGTACATTTTTTTTTTACTCTGAAAGTTTCACTGGCCTTCTCATCAATCACTTTCGAGCAATAAAAAATGGGGTCACCGAGTTTGTTTTTTAGATACGAGTAACTAAAGATAAAATAAAGGGTGTTTTTACAGGGATTTCCGGGTGCCACAGTGACTTATTCCGTACCAATATTGACTGCATCTTGTTCAGCAATAATTGGTGTTTCCTATGGTACCATAACATGGCTAACACGTAATACAGCGTTGTAGTGGCAAACCTTCTAGTAAGAACATTACCTGAAAGCGTTGAAAGTGGTTTGAGCCACCTTAATCAATTTCTCCATTGAAAGGGACAATTGACCGTTTTCCCCTGCCCTTCATTGAAAAATAACTGCATTAGAAAGTCAGCTAAGGAAGCAAGAATTGTTTTCACAATCACTGGAAACTTAATTAGTGTCTTCTGATACCCAAGCTTCATTTATCTAATACAAATGTTTGATTTGCCAAAGAGAGGCTGGAGGAGAACTAATGACAAACTCGATACTTAATAATCAATAATCATTGGTTAAAATGCCAAGAGCCTCAAGCTGTTACTAAACGTGCGTCACCATTTTTTTCAAAACGGACCGAGAAACACGCTTCATGAATCTCGTGACAACAGAGTGAGACCTAACGTTGGACCCACCGCATGCCCCGAGAGTAGTCGACACCGCGAAACGATAAGTGTTCAAGGTGCTGTTTGCCTTGCCCTTCTCGAAAAGGTGGGTGAGAAAGTTCAAAAGAGTTGTCACAGACGCCCAAAAAGGATCCAATGACACTGAAGTGCCGGGATTTCGCTAGCCAAGCACCAAGACCACATTCTCTGGAGAGACTGCCCAGGCTAGAAGATTTTATTCCCTCCATGTTGTTTATATAAAAAACCGCCGTCGATTTATTAAGTTTAAACTGAAAATGCTTGCCAGTAACATCGCTGACGAAACATTTCATTGCAAAAAAGGCACCTAGGGACTCTAAAAAAATGATGCTTTTAGCGGACTCACTCTTTGACCACAGGCCACCCGTCGTAGTGCCGCCACAACACGTGTCCCAACCTAAGAGGCTTGCATCGCCTTCGATAACAAGATCCACGGGTGAACACCAGGAAGTCAATCTGCTGCAAATGCATCAGGCTGCAACTGGCAACTGCTGCTATTAAGTCCTTTTGCAGGATAGGATTTTTTATATTTCTCACATTTTGTATTTCTTATAATGTTCTTAATGTTTGGAAAGTCTGTTTTTGTGTATGTCCCTTAAGGGCACACTTAATTTGGAGCCTCGCTCTGTTGTGTGCCCCTCGCCAGCATCTCTAGTACTTGTAATTTGTTTAAATGCATTTTTATCTTAGTCTTGTAATTATTATGAAAGCGAGCTAGGAAAAGGATCGTTACGAATAATAACGTAGAAGATTGATAACGATATACTGTAACAAAACACGATGCCTATCGAAAATTGATAGTGCATCAGGGAGGCCACAAAAAAAACCCCATATATCGCAACATAGAAAAGATGGAGGAAATCTGGACGAGGCCAAGACGCAACCCTCGCTCCCCCGCTGAGCTGGAAATTGATACTAATAGGTAATGAAACTCAAATCAAACTCTCATACACTTTGTAATCTCGATTAATTCCTCGGTAGATCGTTTCTGATATCTCAGCTTAGTGTTTGGGTTCTTCCAACCAGCGTATCTATCCGTGAGCTTTCGATCAGCCGATTTGAAACTTGCGTTGCTAGCCCCACCTCATTTCATACTGTGTGTAGCAAACCCCTTAACCCCCTCTAAAAATGCCGTAGAATATCAAATACCTGCATATTCGTGAAATCACTCCTGTTTCTTACTCTTAACAACCCTACGAACGATCGGAGCCATTTGACTCTTGTGGGTCGAGGGCAACAATGACATGATCTTTTCTGTAATTGACACAAGACAAGTACTTTTACCGGATCTAGCGACAGTAGCATACTGGCATGACCGTCGCGATGACTGGTCATTTTTACGACCGCTAATGAAAATTGACAAATGTCAATCGCTAATTTGAATGTCATATGAACGTATCTTGAGTATTTCATTAATTCTAAACAAGCCGGAATAACCAATGAGGAGTATGAAAAGAAAACGTAGCGTTAGTAACGAAACCGAAGGCTTGTTATAACGTTCTGTTATCTTAAATAGCATATGCTTGCTTATCGGTTCCTTTGGCTGAACGGGTCTCGCCAACCTCCTTTTCGCTCCTTCAGCTGCACACGTAACAGTAGGGTGGTCCACAGGAGAGGCTAAATTGGCTAATTTGTGCCCCCACCTAATGCTAGGTACAGCCGTGTCGATGACTGCACTCCCGTTACCGTTCTGGACTGTCTGGAGAGCTGTGTTGGTTAGTTGCAAGATATAAAGGGCGACATGCAGCGGCTCTGCTGGCAAATGAGGAACACCGACTCTGGATTTGGACCAACTGCGCCAGCGATTCCATCCACTGATGTATCTGGCAATGGTGCCTAGGGCGTTGGCTGACAGGACCAACTCTAATAACAGCGAAACTTGACTGTACAGACCATGCAGCGACTTCCAAGGTCAAGGCTTTTCTCCAGTTACCTACTGACCAAATATCTGTTGATAAAATAACAAGGAAGATGGACTACTGATTTTTTTAAAAATTAAAATTAAAGCCAATGCAACCCTCACGCTCTACAATGGAGCTGATAACACAATTTACACCTGACCAATAAGGCAGCAAAAGGCCGAAATAGGTGCTCGCGCCCAACCAGATAGGGAGCTGTATTTTTAACACCTCACAAACTGGCAGGCAGGCCAGAAAAGGGTCTCTTGCCCAACCAAAGAGGGAGCACCTCACCAAAAAGGCGTATCCAAAAGGCTCTCACGCCCTAATATGGAGCTGATAACTCAATTACACCTGATAATAACACAGGAATCGCTATGTAATCAGCCCTGTCATAATGGTTCCCAGATCGACTCCTTCTCATATCTCGTGCCTAGGCCATGTGTGCAGTTTGGGTCGAAAAAGAAAAGCTGACGTTTACTGGAGACTTTGCAAATGTTTGGAGAGAAAGGAAGTTTTTGCCAGCATTTTTCTTCCATGTAAGTAACAAGGTATTCTTTTTTTCTTTATTTAAACTATAATTTTGTTTCAGTAATCATATTATGCACCTGGTAAGTGTGTTTTTGGTAAGTGTTATTTCCATATTTGCTTGATTGGCTCTACAGTTTTGGTCGCGTTAGTCTGTCCACGGTTTTAGTGTTGTTCTTTCTCCAGGGTTTCCGCTTGTTCTGTTCTTTTTCCTTTCTTGACTCGGCACAAGGGAGTCGGGTAGAGGTCCAACGCTGGACTAGAAACCCCCTTGCTGGGTTGTGCTCTACCCCTGAAGATTCGCAGCCATTTACAAGCCTAATGGTGTCGCAGTCACCTTTTTTTTACCTTCGGTTTGTTTGCATGTGCCTCATTTAATAGACCTGTGTTTCATTTTTCATGCAATTTCTTTGGGTTTTGGAGCTGACCTTTCCCGTGTTTTTTTAAGAAGGAAGGTTTCGCGTAGGGTTTTTCTCTTATTTATATTCTTATTTTTTAAGAACGAGTAATTTTCACGTTCAAATATTAAATTTTGTTTATCCCTTTTACTTGGTTTAGTTTCTTGTACATGTACTATCTGACTGTTTCTGAAGTTAAACTATTTTTCAAAATAATTATGACGCCATAAGGCCCTCCTCTGACACACTTTTCAAAATACCAGTTCCATTTTTTTCCTAAATAGAAATTCCATGCTACAGTTTACGAAACTAAGGGGCGGTTCCGATCCAGTGAAAAATCGCCTCTTATTTTCGTTTCCTGATAGCTTTTACCCGTTTTTCACTGAAACGCACGACAGAGGACCGGGACTAGTTGCGCGTGCGCCCTCTGATTGAAATGATGTCAGATTGTCATTGAAAGTTTTTTCATAGAACCATCCATGCAATCTTTTTGTACGGCTCATTGACTAAAATGATTCCTTAGCAACCGTTGTCTTTCTGCAGTTAAGTGCCACCCCCTTAAATTCCCAGTTTTTGAGATCTGAGCGTTTAAAGACAAAATAGAAGGCTTTTTAGATGTCTTTTTTGTTGCCATGGTAATTTATTACGTTACATCAATGAGTCATAGAGCATTAAAAGCAAGGTGAACACACAATAGTAGTTTGTATGGTATCAATGCCAGTGTAGACTGCGAGTAGTCCCTTCATAAATCAATCGAGCGGCCCTGAAACAGTCGTTTTGTCGGTCATTTTAGTTGTGTGCGTGACAAAATACGACTGCCTCAGTAAAGCAGGCCGCTCGACTGATTTATGAAGGGACTGCTCGCAGTCTATGCCAGTGTTTCTCGGAAGTACTGAGACGTGCCAGGTTTCATTCACGCAGCAGTTCTTTGTGTGGTCACGCAACGCTCCTCTTAAAAGAACGGATGCATATGAAAGTATATCACCGACTTTTTACAACATTCTTGCATAGGAGACTAGGTGAAGAAAAGGGTACACGTTTTTGACCCAAACTTTACAATTATATGGTTCCTTTTTGTTGTCTTAAAAAAAACACGTTAACAAGTTAGCTTGTCAGAGAAAAAAGAGAATTGTACGCTTTGAAACGCTCCGCTTCCAGAAAGCGCGCAAGCTCTGGCAATGGTAAGGGAGAGCAGGATGTACATGTACTTTTGAGCCACGGAAAGTAGTCTATCACACTTTTAAACTGATGGTCTCTGGATATACTTAGCAATATAAATGTCGTAGTGTTAAGGCAAGATAAGAGAGAAAACAACTCACTTACAGTTGCTTTTCGTGGCTAAGGAAGGCCTCGCAGATTGGATAGCAGCTGAAAATTTGTTAATTGGTCGAGGGATTGCAACATTAGGGCAGAGGAAAGTTATAGCCGGTTAGCGATACTTTTGAGTTGTAATTAATGATATGTTTCTTCACGAAAGTAGACGACGACTACACTCAAACAACCCCGAACAAATTGTCGTCTCTTTTCGTTATATTTATTAAAATAAAAGCCGTCTATAACCTCTTTATGGCCATCCCTGGATGAAAATCTTCTCAGCACCCCCGTCACTTAAAGGTTTATGGTTTCCTTTTGTAATATTATCCTTGAAGGACACTTGAACTTTTTGCCCAATGTGAACATTATGCTTGAACAGTCGGTGGCGGTAACGGCGGGCGGAGCTGAGGAGAACAGAGGACGACGGGAAGCGGAAGATAAAGGCCCGCACAAACGGCTTCAACATTTGCTTCAACTTCCGTTCGATTTTGTTGAACAGCGATGTTGAAACGGTTTGGTTCCCCCCCCCCCCCCCCGTTTGTCCCCCCTCTTTCAACACTATTGGGTATAAG
The DNA here is from genome assembly GCF_036669925.1 of Montipora capricornis. Taxonomy (NCBI): domain Eukaryota; kingdom Metazoa; phylum Cnidaria; class Anthozoa; order Scleractinia; family Acroporidae; genus Montipora; species Montipora capricornis. The sequence continues at coordinate 44,989,771 of NC_090888.1, read as the reverse complement.
CGTGCCCACTAATCAGTATCTCAATGACGTATCATGTCCTTATCTATAGTAACAGCTGCGGCTGCAGCCTGGGACTGAATACAAGGCCTCTCGTGAGCCTTGCTGAATCAAATGTTAAAGTGTTGTTTACCCAGCAGTCAACAAAGTTCAACAAAATCAAACGGATATTAAAGAAAATGTTGAA
>NC_090888.1:44982087-44984587 GCF_036669925.1 Montipora capricornis | reverse complement strand
CATCATCACGGGCTCCTGGAGATCAGGGACCCGGGAGCGATAAAAAAAAAAATTGTCAGAATTCCCGGGAAGTTAATTCATATTAACTAGATGTAGATGCCATACTGCAATTCTTGAATTGCTTGTATGCCCAGAATATCTTACTCTGCCATAAATGCAAGTCGTTCCGTGATAGCCCGCTCCCTAATGAGCAAACCCTTGCGTGGTTCGATTTATACTGTTGGATCGCAACCCTTGATTAGCCGAATTTTGAAAGGTGTATACAATTCCAGAAGAACAACGCCGAAGTATTCGGAGACTTGGGGTGTTCACATTGTCTTGCACTATCTCCAGCAGTTGCTTCCCGCGGAATAGCTCAACCTCGAACAGCTGTCATTAAAACTAGTTACGTTGCTTGCATTAACTTCAGGTCAACGGTGCCAAACTTTGGCTTTATTTGATATCCGCAATATGAAGAAAACGGCCAGCTATTTTCTGTTTGATCTGGTTGAGCACGCGCAGCGGAACTAGCCGGGTTATATGTTGCCTAGCTTTAAGGGAAGACCTGTGTGAAGACAAAGTAATGGAAGCATATTTGGGACGTACAAAGGAATTACGAAATGGACCAAAACTCTTAATATCGTTTGCGAGGCCTCATGATCCCGTTGGCGTTAGTTCCACTGGGCGTTGGATTAACTGACTGTGATTACCCTCAGTGGCATTGACAAACAGATCTTTTGTGTCCACATCAACAGATCGACTGCAGTGAGCAAGGCCAGTAAATCCATCCGTACTAATACAATATTGAGTCATGTTGGTTGGTCATCAGATTCCACGTTTTTCAGGCTCTATCAGAGATATATTTGAGATCCTGTTGTAGTTGATAAGGCCATGTTGCAAAAAAATAGTTTTTGTTCTGTTGTGCCCCTTGTTGAGTCCACAAGGGCTTTGAAATCTTATGTTAGCCAGAAATACGCAACTGCGGTTTGATAGAATTAAGCATTAAAAGAGATTTACCTGGAAATTGAAGGTTGGTGATAATAATTCCACCAAATCCGCTGCAGTGATACTGAGGGTTAACATGTCCAACCCTTCTCAGTCCGTTTTCACCTTCACTTCCTTACTCCCCACCCTCTGTTTATTCTTTCCCTCTTGTATTGTGTCCAAGCCCGGTTCTTTAAACAACTAACTAGCTACGGCGGCACGTGTACATCTCATGTTAATCCTCACTATCACTGCGGTTTTGGTAGAGTTATCATTAACCTTCAACTTCTAGGTAAGTCTCGATCCTTTGCTACAAGAGCAAAGGCGTGAAATCAGCATTGAAAAAAATGTTTTTTTTCTCAAAAAGTATTAAAAGTTAGGGGGAAAGCAATACATCATTTTAAAGCAAAGAAAATAAGCTTTCCAAAAACAAATAATTTCTTTACAGACACCTAAAACATTTTATAAAAAGAAAGTGTAAAGAAAAATAATGAAAGAAGAAATAACACTAAAATCAGTTTCCAACTCAAATTTGCCCATTTTAACGTTAATTATGAATTTTTGAGTGACCAAGAAAAATCTTCCTCATTTTATTAGCTTTCTTGGACAAAAATTTGACGGAAAACTGACCAGGCACAAATATTTTCAGAATTTTTTTAGAGGTCCGATTAGCGATAATGCGTATTAGTAAAATCCAACCAGTGGTCTATTATCAATGCTGCGTTCTGATTGGTTGAGCTACTAGTAGGCTATTTGTTATAGCCCACTAGTAGCGAAAAGCGCCGGCTTTGAAGACCAAAACAACAATTAAAGTCTAGCTTTAACTAGCGAAAGATGTTTTGTCTCGATATTTTTTTGACCAACTTGACCCTCATGGCCTCTGAGTCAATAGCCCATTCGGCCTTCGGCCTCATGGGCTATTGACTCAGAGCCCATTCGGGCTCGAGGAATAATTGTTAAATATGTTAATCCGATAAAAGTGTCAAATTTGCGACCCGTTGCTAACGGCAACGAGACATACATGTATCACCTTAAGAATAACTGACCTGTGTTTGCTAAAAACCACCCAAATAACCGATTTTTCGACGGAAAATTCATCCCAAAGGATAAAACAATTCGCTGGACATGAAGTCAAGGTAAATATGTTCTAGCGAAAGCGAAAACAAGCGAATATTTTGAGGGAAAACACAACTCTGTAAGATCGAAGGAACATGTGGTCAAAACACGCAATTGTATCGCTACGAAAATAATCTTACGTTTTCAGGGATTTTAACGCTTGATATTCCAACCAATGAACCACAATCCTTTTCTTTATCCTTTCCGAAGCCTTTAGTGTAATTTTTTGGGTAAAAAACTTTAGTTAAACCGCTCCGCGATCGGCTGAAAATTTCGCGGCCTTCGCACGGCCGAAAATTGCCTGATTAGAATGCCCCTCATGTAGGCGTCATGAAAGCTAGAAAGCCCCGAAATTTTAAGGGAAACTGGGGCTATTTCTCCCCAGTAAACACGCCGAATTTCGCAGCTATCGGTAAAAGGC
>NC_090888.1:44964587-44969587 GCF_036669925.1 Montipora capricornis | reverse complement strand
CACTGGATCGAACTTCATGTCATTGGATCAGAAACGTCATTCGATCGGACCAGCGGCTTATTAAAAAAAAGTTTGTCTCCCAGAAATTAATTAGGGGCTGTCCGCCCGGGACTAGTGAAACTATCGCACGGGCTAGCGCTTTCTTATCACATGTTGCCCGACGAGCGAGCATGAGGTGGACATGAGTGAAACAAGGTTGGTTGTTTGATGTTGTTGTTTATGTTTGTTTGTTTGTTTGTTTTTTCCAGTGGCAAACTTCAGACGTTCGGTTGGCAGACAGTTCGAAAGAGGAAGTGAAACAATAATTTTTTTTTTTTTTAATATAAAGTAAAATGTAAAATTTACTTAAAATTGTCTTTTTTCCCGGCTGCGTGTCCCGAGAGAGCGGCGGTGGTGCTCAACAAAACTTGCCGTAAGAACTGTAGTTAATAGTTCACTTAAGTTAGCAAAGTCGTTCCATGCCATTTGTCTAATTGTCTTGAAGCATATGTGACCGTGGATAGCAAGGAGCGCTGGAGCACGCGGTAGCCAAGATTTCATTTGGTCTATATTTATGGTACAAATGAACATATCGGGTATTGTGTTTCACGTACATTTAACGTGTGACAAATTAAAAACACTAATAAGGCAGAAAATGAATTTACTATCATTTACAAACTACAAAGCGTACAACTTTATTGAAGTATTCTTTTCCTGAAAGAATAATTTAAGCGATATTTGGCAAAAACATGTTGCGTGACGGCGTTACTTTCCAGCTAAAACTGCGTGCGTAAAGTAATTCGATATGTTGACTGCACTATGTGTTGGGTGCAAACTCAACATGTAAATTTCCTTGTAACCGGAAGTAAATGTAACGATATCTTGTAACACCAGGTTGAGGCAGATTGCATCAGCCCACATGGTGAATGTTGTGGAAGAAATCTATGTTGGAATAAAACTGAGTTGTGTTTTTACCCGAAGTTTTGTCTTATCCACCAAGAAGCATGGCCACACTCGCAACAGGTTATGGGCCCAGTCGACGACTAATGTTTGATGGTGACGAAACGAAATACGAGCTTTGGGAAATTAAGTTCCTTGGATTTATGCGACTTCACAAGTTGCACGATGTTATCCTAGCAGAAGGCGAGCTAGATGAGGAAAATAGGGTCAAGAACATTGATGCTTTCGCCCAACTAATCCAGTGTTTAGATGACCGTAGCCTATCCTTGGTCATGAGAGATGCGAAGGATGATGGCAAGAAAGCTCTACAAATACTGAGGAATCATTACATGGGCAAAAGCAAACCACGTGTTCTTGCGCTCTACACCGAACTTACTTCACTGCAAAAAGGCCATGCTGAGAGTATTACGGATTATGTATTACGGGCCGAAACTGCAGCTGCATCACTGAAATCGGCCGACGAGATAGTCAGTGACAGCCTTTTGATTGCTATGGTGTTAAAAGGCTTACCTGAGGAATATAAAACGTTTTCAGCCATTGTTTCGCAGCGCGATGAAAAGGAAGACAAGATGAAGTTCCAAGAGTTCAAGATCGCACTGAGGAGCTACGAAGAGACGGAGAAATCACGTACCCCATCACAAACTGGCGAAGACAGCGTCATGAACTGTAAAAAGAAGAACTCGCCACCAAAAGCCACTGTGACATGCTATTCCTTGGACATAAATCGCCAGAGTGCCGGTCTAAGGACAAGAAGAATCCTAAGAAAGAAAACAACCGATGGTGCAGCCACTGCAGATCGAAGACTCACAATACGGAAGTATGTCGCAAGAAAGACACTGCAAAAACCGTGAGTGATGATAACAAGGACGCTTCGTTTGCGTTCAAAGTGACTGTGGACAATTTTAATACCATTAGAGATAACTCTTTGTTAGTTGACACTGGAGCTACTGCTCACATTCTTAATGACAAAGCTAAGTTTTTGAATTTTGATGACAAGTTTAACCCCGCGAACCATTACATAGAATTAGCGGATGGTAGTAGAGCATGCGGTATTGTATCTGCCAAGGGCAGAGCAAAAGTTCTTCTACATGATTTAGGGGGGGGTCCCCCATGAAGTTTTTCTTGAAGATGCTTTGTACATACCTAGCTATAAGCAGAACATATTTTCTGTTCAAGCAGCAGTCAGTAAGGGAGGTGCTGTAAATTTGACACCAAATTCCTCTGAGTTGAGTGCCCCAGATGGTACGAAATTTTCCATACAGAAATATGGTAAGCTGTATTATCTTAACTATACAAATCCCAGTGGTGGAGCTTACAGTGCTGAAGTATGGCACAAAATACTGGGGCACTGCAATATGAATGATGTGTTCAAATTAGAGAATGTAGTTGAGGGGATGAAAATTAACACAAAGGGTAAGCTTGAATGTGACACTTGTGTGCAAGGGAAAATGTCCCAATATCGAAATAGGGAGCCAGACTGTCGTGCATCTTCACCCCTACAGTTAGTCCACAGTGACCTAGCAGGTCCTATCACTCCAGAATCAAAAGATGGTCACAAGTATGCAATGGTATTTGTAGATGACTATTCAGGTGCTCTCGGAGTATATTTTCTCAAAAATCAGAGTGATGCTGTTGGGGCAACTGAGCAATTCTTGGCTGATACTGCACCGTATGGTACAGTGAAACGATTGCGATCCGACAATGGGGGTGAATACATTAGTGAAGAATTCAAATCCCTTCTGTTGAAAAACCACATTAAGCATGAACTTTCAGCTCCCTACTCACCCCATCAAAATGGAACGGCTGAAAGAGCCTGGAGATCACTTTTTGATATGGCTAGATGCCTGCTAATTGATGCAGAATTATCCAAGCAGCTGTGGACATATGCTGTCGTGACATCAGCTTATATCCGGAACAGATGTTACAACCCCAGAACAGGTAAAACCCCCTATGAGTACTTGACAGGTATCAAACCCAATTTGTCTAACATGCATGCATTTGGTACTGTGTGCTATGCTTATGTTCAAAACAAAACCAAATTAGACCCTAGGGCTGAGAAAGGTATTTTCGTTGGTTATGACAGGTCTAGTCCTGCATTTCTTGTTTATTACCCTGATCAAAACAATGTCAAGAAAATCCGATGCGTCAAGTTCACTGAGAAGTTTGACAGTTTTGATGAAAATGTGAACTTACTACCTGATTCTGTTAAAGCAGCAGAACCTGAAATGCCAAAACCTGAAAATGGGCAGGAAAGTACAAGGCGTTACCCAAGTAGAGATCGTGCTAGACCAAAGTATCTTGATGACTATGTAACTGGTGAGGAACTTGACAATGCAGTTGATGATGCTGCAAATTGCACAGTTGATTTCTGTTACAGAGTAAGTAATGTTCCAAAGTCCTACCGAGATGCTATCTCATCCCCAGAGTCCAGTAAGTGGAGAGAAGCAATGAATGAAGAGTTAGATGCATTATGGGACAATGAAACATTTGAGCTCACTCCTTTACCAGAGGGTAGAACCTCAGTGGGGGGGAAGTGGGTGTATGCAATAAAACTAGATCCCAATGGGGAGGAAAAGTACAAGGCACGATTTGTTGCTAAGGGCTACTCCCAAGCCCCAGGTATAGATTACCATGAAACTTTTTCACCAACTGTTCGTATAACTTCAGTTCGTATACTAATGCAGTTAGCAATTCAGATGGGTATGGTAGTGCATCAGATGGATGTTAAGACGGCCTATTTAAATGCTCCCATCGACTGTGAGTTATACATAGAGCAACCTGAAGGTTATGAGAGAAAAGGCCCCAATGGTCAAAAGCTTGTATGTAAACTAAAGAAATCCTTATATGGCCTGAAACAGAGTGGTCGGAATTGGAATTGTTTGTTGCATGGTTATTTAACGAAAGAAAGGTTTATACAGTCCCTAGCTGATCCATGTGTTTATGTTAAAAGTACTGAATTTGGCCTAGTAATTGCAATTGTATGGGTCGATGACATCATTATTGCAGGTAGTAACACTGATGTGTTGAAAAAGGCCAAAGAGTCTCTTATGATGAGATTCAAAATGAAAGACCTAGGTGTTTTATCATGGTTTCTAAGTATCCAATTCAAGTGTGGAAAGGATTGTATTGAAATGAATCAAAGAAAGTTTGTGGAAAAGATTATGGAAAGGTTCAACATGTCTGATTGCAAGCCAAAAGCAGTTCCATGCGAGCTGGGCGCTAACAAAAGCAGTGCAGTCAATGAAAGCGAATTTGAAAATGTAAAACTGTATCGTGAAATTGTTGGAAGTTTAATTTATCTCATGACTTGCACAAGACCCGATTTGTGTTATGTTGTGACGTATCTATCCCAACATCTGTCAAAGCCAATGAAATCGCATTATGGGATGGCTAAGCAAGTGCTGAGGTATTTAAAGGGTACTAATGACAGATGCTTAAAGTTTGTTAAGGGAACGCAGCTGAAACAAGTGGGATATAGTGATTCAGACTGGGCTATGTCTGATGATAGACGTAGCATTAGTGGTTATGCATTCAAGTTATGTGATGAGAGCTCACTGATTTCGTGGAAAAGCAGAAAACAATCTATTGTAGCATTGTCCTCATGTGAAGCTGAATATGTAGCTTTAGCCACTGCTACACAAGAAGCTAAATTTCTTAGGCAACTTTTCGCTGATCTAATGTGTCATCCTTGTAAGAACGTTTGTATATATGTAGACAACCAGGGAACGATTGCATTAGCTAACAATCCTGTACATCACAAAAGATCAAAGCACATTGATGTAAAATATCACTATGTAAGACTGGAGATTCAGAGCGGAGCTGTCAGCTTAACTTATGTACCTACAGACAAAAATGTTGCAGACGTATATACCAAGCCTGTAAATAGAGTTAAACTCGATACTCTGTTAGGCTAATGTAGCAAACCCCATGTTGTGTTTGAGTGGGGGTGTTGGGTGCAAACTCAACATGTAAATTTCCTTGTAACCGGAAGTAAATGTAACGATATCTTGTAACACCAGGTTGAGGCAGATTGCATCAGCCCACATGGTGAATGTTGAGGA
>NC_090888.1:44934587-44952087 GCF_036669925.1 Montipora capricornis | reverse complement strand
AAAAGTCCTAAAAAAACAGTACACAACCTTATGACTTGTAATATACCTAGCGACCACACAAAAATAGGCAGCACTTTTCCACCGGTGGCGGGTGACGAGTGTCTGTGAAAGAAGTAGTATATCCTCATCAAAATGCTATCTGCAACGCGGCGTTTTCATTTCCCTGATGAAGTGTGCGTTAGTCACACGAAACTCGCAAGAGAATGAAAAGAGTTATACAACTACTTGTTCGCAGAAGTGCGACTCGTTGGCTTAACTTTTAGAAAATCATCATTCATCTTTTCCCCGGCCCGCTACCTGTCACCCGCCACCCGTCACCTAGCGTGCGTAGCGCACGGTTTGGTGAATTTTTTTCACCGAGGTTTACTTTCGAGTGATCGTTTGAGTGTAAATGGCCACGCGAAAAGAAAGAGAAGGGGCGAGGAGAACGAGCGAGGAACCGCCTGCAAGAAAAGTGGGTGTCCTGTTCTTTCCTACAGAAGTGGCCGGCTTGGCAGTGATGTCTCTAAAAAGGCTTCTGGGGTATGAAAACAGCCATTACTCAAAAAGGGACTTTGCCGAGTGCTGAAACATGTAGACGCAGAGGTAGATGTATACTACACTATTGAGTCTGAGGCCAGATTTCTCACCAAAGCTACCTAAAAGTCTTAGAGACTCCTACAGAGACGACTGTAGTATCGTCTGCATATTGGCTCAGTTTAATGTCAGTGCCGTTTACGACTATGCCCTTATAATTGTTCTGCTTCTGGGAAAAGATTCAGCCATTATTTTTAAGTGCTGCAAGAATAAAAAGATAGGGGGACAAAGGGCAGCCCTGCCTTACGCCTCTGCTCAGCTGAAAAATATTACTCGTCCAGCCATAATTTGGGTGCAACTTTCAATGTCACGGTAAAATACTTTCACCCAATTTGTCAGAGATGGTCCGAAACAAAAATGTTGCCGAAAGAGTTTTGCATATAAAGGGCCATTCTTAAGTGTTAAAAGCTTTCTCGAAGTCAAGAAAAAGGAGAAGTTCCAGAAAGTCTCTCGTGGATGCAAGGGCGTAGCTGGCCATTTTTGTTTTGTAAGCCCGTTCCAAACTTTACGATTTCGTGGAAGTCATAGGAGTAAAAAATAGACTTGTCCTAAAGTTACTTTTTCGTGAATTTTATTGTAACTTTGGATAGCTTTACAAACAAGGAATACAGCATACAGAAAGGAAAATACCGGCTACAGCCTTCTAAAGAAACAACATCAAGCTACGCTCATATGGATCGAAAACACATTAACTCCATTGGCTAGAATTCTATAGCCAATCAGAACTTAGCAAGTTCGATCCTTCCATCGAGTACAAATAGAGACAAACACACATGGTTTTTGCAGATAAAGCTCTTCACCTTAAATCAAGCTATCGGCAACTGATGAGATCCACATGATAGGATCGAAACCGCGGTCTTGCCTGACCAAATAATATGTCAGAGAACTTCCATCTAGAGTCGGGTTATCTTAATGCCTCGACAAAGAAGCGACCTAAAGACATCGGCATCAAAGATCAAAAGAGCATCTACGAGAACGAATCAACTCCAGAGGTTCAAGGAGGACAGCTCCTGACCATGGCCACAAACCAAAACACGCTGAAGAAGTCAGAAGAACGAGTGAAAGAATGAAAAAAACAAAAAAACAAAATGAACCCGGGCCCGGGTTAAACATTTAAGAACAGAAGATCACTCGCTTCTACCGCCGATGAATATATCGGTCGAGCCAAGAATTAAATTGGCGCAAAAGCGAGACGCCATAAGGCCACATTCACATTACTGCTGAGAAAATCAACACCAAGAAACTAAAAACATTACTTTCGAGATCAACTATTTTCTTGGAAGAAAACGTATCACACAGCAGTATAGAGATTCAAATGTAAAGCCTCATAGGGAGAAAACCATTGCTAAATGAATACTACAGGAGCCGCCTAAAAGAGGCATCCATTCAAATATGTACTCAAGAGAGCAAAATCATGACAAAGGCAACAGAAACCAGACCACGTACAAGGGAGTCGTGTAGGCCTGTCAACTCTTTTTAACACTCAGAAATTACATTCTTAGACACAAAAGTGTACAAAGGCGAGAGATTCAAAAGAGAATCAACCCTTGATGTGAAAACACATTACAAACGGACAGAGACCTTTCAATACACGGATTTTTATTCGTGTCATCCACCAGGCGTTAAGAAAGGATTCATAAAAGGAGAAGCGCTACGCCTCCTAAGAACAAATTCGTCAGTCGTGACGTTTAATATTAACATGCAGAATTTCAAAACACGCCTAAAGAATAGAGGATACCCAAATAAATTTTCAGAAAAATTCCTATCTGAAGTTAACTTCACGGATAGGGAGGGGTCACTTGAAAACAAAGACAACAGCACACAAAAGAAAATATTGCCTTTTGTTACACAATACCACCCTGCTTTACCTAACCTCAAGAATATATTAATGGGGAAATGGCACCTTATTCAAAACCAACCGCACCTTAGAGAAGTATTCAAGGAGCCACCCATACTATCATATCGCAATGGAAAGTCGTTAAAAGACATTTTAGTCAGAGCCAAACTTTGAAGGCACAGATTTTAGAATCACTTGCGAACGGCAGGAGTCGCGCAGGCCCGTCAACACTTCTTCACCATTTTTAGTCATCATGTGTCAGTAACTTTTTCTTCAATATCAACGCGATTTCCATTACAAATAGAGGTTTTCCGTGAAATCATTGCAACTCTGCATATCTCTAAAACACTAAGAAGACCACTGGTATATTTTGAAAAATGTCAGCGTATCTTGACAATATTTCTTGGACAAAAACGCACGTTCTGTTAAACGTTGAGCTCTGTGGATTCCTATGGAGTTCTGAGAAAACCCAAAGTTAAGGCGCCTGTTCTTTCTGCCGCAAAAATCACGGGCCACAGCCTCCACGTCTATGGTCATTTCCCGGTACGCATGCATCAGAGCAAGGGAAGACAGCCTTAACGGGTAGCATTTTCATGGTGGCACGCAGGAACGTTCTCGTGGCCGTTGAAACCGGCATTGTGAGGGAATGGTGAGTATCGCATTTCCGTTTGGGGAGAGGACTGGACAATAAAAGTAATACTGAACTGTTTTTCTAACATTCTTATCTTTAGCCACTTTCTTTTTCGCTGCTCCAAATTGAACAGCTCTCTCTCTCTAACTTTTATTTTCACCATGTCCCAAGGCAAATTAGGGTCAACGTGATTATCATTTGTGTATAATCATTGACAGTGTCCGGTTAATATTCCGTATTAGGCAAAAAGGAAGTGTTAAGCTTCCAAAAGCCCCGACCTCTACTATTAGAATGCAGAGAAATATGAAAGGAAATCATAGAATGGTCTGTTTTATACCCTCGTTCAGTGTTCGCTTCTTTTGTGCTACAAAAGGTGATCTCATCAGCGAGGATGCAAGGGATCTCAGGTCTTCTTTAACGCCACGTATATCTAGAAGACTCGGAATTTACTGCGATTTTCATAAATCTGCGGAATTCATCTTCAAGCGCCAACGGCCAAACTGTGTTTTGGCTTCCATCAATCAAACTTCCGACGCCAACCACAGATGACGAAATCAATTGTGCGTGACATAACCCACCAATCAGCATCTTTGGTTCCCATTGTACATTCCTGTATTCGAACTCGAAGCCGATGGAAAGTGATGGGATCTGTACAAATCTTTTCACTGAAGAATTCCTTAAGACATATCATAATGGTATTCGAGCTGTGCACACAGTCGATCTTCTCGGCTATCTTCGGAAACTTGATTGATGGAAATGGAATTTGACTACCCACGGAACACCTTAACAGCGCTCAGGAGCTCGTTCAAAATGTGTCCGTGCATTCCGCCGGATCGGATTGGAATTTGGCAGTGTTGGTTTTTGAGGAGAGAGGAAAACCGGAGTACCAGGAGAAAAATCTCTCAGACCAAGGAGAGAACCAACAACAAACTCAACCCACATATGACGCCGGGACCGAGAATCGAACCCCAGCCACATTGGTGGGAGGCGAATGTTCTCACCACTGCGCCACCCCTGCTCCCCTGCACCCCTGCTCCCTGATGGAAGCCAAAAAGCAGATGGCGCTTAGCGCTTGAAGGCGAGATTCCTCAGAATTATGAAAATTGCAGTTGCACTCTCCACGCATCAATCAAAACCTTCATTTTCACAAAAGTTTTGGCAAGGCCGCCCGTCTTGTGTTTTTCGATGTCAAGTACTAGATTGAAATCGCAACCAATTATGATATCATTGCATTTAAAATCCAACAAATGATGAAAAAAAGATTTGAAGAAGTTTGCATCTTCGTCATTTGGGCCATGAAGATTTGACAAGGTTAAAAGTTTTCCATTTGTTTTTAGATCACAAATTATAAAGCGTCCCGCGGGATCTGAAATAGTTTTCATTATTTGAAACCTGAAATTGTTATTGAAAAGAATAGCGACACCTGCCTTTTTGCTACATATAGAGCAGCAACTAAATAATTAAGGCTTGGTAGCCCCATTTAGCTTGCCATTAGTGCTTTTTTTTTTCAGTACGGTGAGCCTTTTGAATAAAATCGACGGGCATTTTTTTAGTTCGCAGGCAATTAACAATTTAGCGGCGCTTAAACTGATCCCCTAATCCTCAGACATTTACAGATCCTATTTTGATTTCCATTTCTTAGGGTCTAAGTTAAATATGTGACTGGCAAGAGACTTGCATCCAAATTGGATTTTCAAACATCAGTGAATTTTAGTGATCATTTACTAGTGCGCAATGTTTCTAGTGCTACTCTGTTGGGTTTGGACGTTGACGGTCACTTATCTTTTAGTCAACATGTTGATAAAATTTGTAAGAAGCTTACTCAATGTATAACGCTTCTCGGAAAAATCAGAGTTTATCTCCCTCTTAGGCAAAGACGGTTATATTATAATTCGATAATTCATCCTATAATAACCTACGCTAGTGTTATCTGGTCATGTCGTGATAAAGAACATTTGAATAGAGTATTGAAGTTTCAAAAAAGGGCGGCTAGGGTTATTTTGTCTACCGATAGAGATTCGCCATCTATACAATTATTTAATAAGTTAAAATGGAGTCCTTTTTATGAAGAAAATACGATAAGCAGTTGTTCTCTAGTTTTCAAACTTATTCAGGGTATCTTACCCAATTATTAAATCAAACATTTTACTATATAAAGAAATCTAGGTGAGAAATCCAAAACAGAGCTTTCTCAAGAGTAGGAGCTAAAAATTTGGGATGAGATGTAAAACTCCCAAAAAAAAAAACACTTTCAAACGAAACTCCACTCTTTCCTTCTTGATATTCTAAAGAAGCATGATGACTATACTCATGATATTTCCCAAATTACCTCTGCTCTAAAAACGTACAAATAGAACGTGAGTTCTTCCTTCAAACATACTTCGTAAGAATCATTGAACTCGTAATTATGCTAATGATTTAAGTTGACACAACCTGTGCAAGTAATTATGTAAGTCTCCTTCTGTAAATGTAGCAATTATTTATTATTTTCATTGCAATCTTTTAGCGTTTCCGTCCAGATTAGCAAATGCTATTTGCGGACCAGTCCTTTTGTGTTGTATATTGTCAATTATTCTTTAAATAAAGTTGAAGTTGAAGTTGTTAATAATCAAGTCCATTCCAGAAATACTAGGTATGCTAAATTTAATTTAGTTTGCCCTAAGTATATACGTGAGATATTTGAGATATTTGGATTCTGAATTTTTTTCTGTTTTTTCTAATTTTTGAGGGCCACAAGTTTATTAGCTTTTAGCTATTTAGTGTTACCCTCCAAAAATAAAGTGTGTATGTATATGTATGTATATACGAATTCCATAAAAGCATAAGTTTTCACGTCGCTGGTACACTTTGTAATCTAAAAGTTGCAATTGCATCTTGCGCAGCTTATCCTCGGTTTGTTTCTCAAGGTATTTTAAATTCAACTCCCCTTCTCCGACATTTTTATTCAAACTGCATGGCCACGCCATCCTTTAGCTTCTTCAATTCACTTGACTTGTTGTATCCTTAAATCCATTTTAATTTGTGAAGCTTCAGCTTGCAAAGCATGATGCATTTATTTGGTCAACGAAATTCTAGAGAATTTGAATTTGCAAAGTAATATAGCATTCAGTTTTGATAGCTTTGCCAGGATTTCATCAGCTTTCTGCGAAAGCGCCTACGCCATACTAAGTTCTGTCAAAACAACGTCAGTTTCATCCTCTTCTTCAGTGTCTGACACTTCTTCGCGCTTCTCAGGCTCTCTCTCGCCTTTCATGCATTTAAAATCTGGCGAATCGATGATACTGTCGCTACTACTATTTCTGCTCTTTTTTTTCAACCCCTTCGAAAGTAATTCCATATGATACGGAAAATAAAAGTACAAGATTTTTACCAGAGCTCAAAAGGTCGTGACTTTACAACTCCATGCGCCCCGGCCCAGTCTTATCAAACTTAATACTTGCCTGCTTTTTTATGATTACTTGTACGGTAACCAGTTTCCTACTTTCACCCTGACTCTAGTGTCTGAGCAACATAGATATACATGTAGTACTTGTAGTGCTTCTTCTGTTCTAGCTATAATTGAATCGTTTAGAACTAATTTAAGGAGATTTTGCCCATCTGTTATAGGCAGGTACTTTTGGAACGACCTTCCATTCGAAACAGGCCATTTCCGAGTTGCTGTTTGTCTCGGTTTCAAAGGGAGTCTTGATGCTCAAATAGTGTAACGGAAATGATTTCGATTTGCATAAGAATACGCAATTTATTTCCATTTGAATGGTTGTGCACCAGGACTCGCTTTAAAACTGAGGTATGCGGCAACCCGGAAATGGGATATTCGCAATTAACCGCCTACGATTGTGTTCAATGAGGCACTTAAGCATGACTATGTTGCTCTATGTTAATTAATTACTATTTATAAATATTTATTACATGCCCAGTTTCCAATAATAATTGTTTATTTCCAGTCATCATTTCATTTTTTCGGTTTTCTTCCTTTTCTTTTATGATAATGACCATAATATAGTTAATTAGAACTTGCATAATAATGATTCATAATATTTTATTTAGCAAAGGGGCACAATATTAGGTTACTAGATGTGCGCCTCTCCTTTCTATGTAATTTGACATCACGAGGTTAATTATGCTTTGTATCTGTAATCTCTGTATTTTTTGGCGCTTACATTTATTGTATTGTAAACTGGAGAAAATTAAATAAACAAATAAAAGAGCCCTGACTCCAAAAAGCTAAGAGTTAAACTGTAACATAGGGGCCCAGAAGTGTAACTAAAGGTGCCAACAGTAATTCAGCATTTGATTTCTTTCATTTCAGAGGAAAGTCGATATTCATTAAAAGTCATGTACATGTAAATGAAATCAATACGACGTTGTGTACCTTTTTCTTCCTGGACCATCCACCAGATTCAATAATTAGTTCCAGATGTTCACTATTCCACCAAAATTTCTCATTGGAAAGGCTTATCAGCCCTAGCAGCATAATCATTTGCTGAAAATATAAAGTAGTAAAACTGGTAAAATACCATTTAATTTACATCATTCTGTAAAATTAAAAAAACATAAAACTAAAGAATGAGGTGATTTATAACAATGAAATCTCTACCCTTTTCAAAATTACCAAATATAAGAATTATCAGTTAAAGTGAGGGCTTTTAAGGGTTTTACATACCAAGAGCCAAAAACAAAAAAAAGCAACCCAAAAATATTTACCTACTTCTCAATTAATCAATGTTGATGTAATTTAGCTTGTTTCCAAGCCACGTAGCGAGATGATTAGAATCAGTCATGTCCATGCAAACTTGTCATTCAAAATCAAAATGGCTTCATTAACTGAACAATCAATTCTAGTCACCATTGATGATATGAGATTGGTAAAATATCAAATAGTCCTGATATTCTAAGCGTAATTGCCAGTGATCTTTTAAAAATATAATGACTTTTGAATTACGAGTTTTTTCCTCCTTAAAATATGGATTAGGGCCTTTTACTTTACTGCGTCAAATTGTCATGGTTTTACAAACTTGCTCTATCCTATGTTGGACAGGCGGGTAAGGAGGGGAGACCCACTTTACTTGGGGTCGTTTCCTTTCTTGTCCCTTTTTTGACATCAGATACACTTAGAATACATGTCAAATCCAGGGTAGTTCAGACATTTAATGTTCTTTGGTATTCAAAGAAGGACCTAAATCAAGCTGTGTCGCTAATGGTATCATCTCTTTTCTCGGAGATTCACGAGGACCATACCTATAGCTACTGCTGAATTTTATGAAACTCCTCTTAGGTCTCATGCTTTCACGAAAAGTTTAAAATAACAAAGGTTTTTGCAATTATTGGTGCGTAAAAACTTCACCAAGGCTTATATATTCGCACAGAAAACACCCACGACGGTCAATAATTAATGCTAGGAACCTACTTCGTTCCGAAATTGCTTAGTAGAACAGCTCTGATCCCAGTTCTTGAAGATCACATTAAGGAATTCAACATACTAATTTATCAGTTTAACTCAAAGGGTAATAACAAAGTAAAACGAGCTGCCCTTATTATATTTGTGATGGATGCACACAAATAGTGCTTATATTTAACAAAAGTGTGTTGACAATTAAAGATTACGGGAACCGTTTGTTGTGATTTTTTTTTATCATGTGAGATAAGGGGTCAGTTCATTTAACAATGTAATTTCAACACATTAAAATTTCCAATCTACAAGCCAAAATTCTACAAAGAATGTAATGATGCCTGACCCCTGATTAACAAACCAGATACTGTTTAAGTTAATCGGAAGATAAAAGTGATTCTCGCACAATTTAAGCAAATGTCACTTTATAGACACTAGAAATTTTCAGGCGGCTTCAACAGGATTCGAACTCTAAACCCCTCCGTTGCCGGTGCAATGCTTATCCGACTAAGCTATGAAGCCACTCATTTGGCAACACTGAGGTCATTTTGTTGGACTGATGTGTTCCCGTGAAAGGAATGATAAATACGTTTGTAGCACGAGATAGCAGCCTGAAAAGATTGTTTTGGGGCTCTGGACCTTTATTGTAGATCGCTAGTCAAAAACCCCGTGGAAAAATTTCCAGGTAGGCTAAAGAATGGCACATTTATTTCTAATTCATCATGAAACGTTAAAGAGAAAGGACCGGGAGGCTGGAAAAGGTCGCTAATCGAGTAGTGGTTAAAAGTTTTGAAAGCTCAAGGAAGATTAGTCTTAGTCAGCGACGTTGCATAAATTTAATGGGGTTGGTTTTTAAAAATGTTTTTATTACGTTACGAACGTGTTAGTTCAAAATAAATGCATGTTTTTGAAGTTCTTTCCCTTTACTTTCATGTAAATAGAGCAGGATTATCTTCCCCTCCTAACGTACTTGAATAGTGCGGACCTAAGAGGAGAGATTACATTTCACAAAAACCACACTCCAGAAGATGAGAAAGACGGCAATGGAGAGATATGATACAAAACACTAACCAAATAAATATAACGCCTGCTTGAAACTTCGTTGCTATGCTCGAGAAATTCTTTTTACTGGGTTGCCGTATGGCAATCCCAGTAGGAAAATGGGGAGATTTCTCCGTTTTATTTTCCGTGTCGGTAAAAGTCTTGCCTGTCACTGTCCTGGTAAGTGGTGTCTTTGTGCATAGTGCCTTCTGCGCGTATTTTCTTAGAATCGAGAGGGTAGTGGAAATGCGTAGATTTCTATGGTGGACACAGTAGAATCATTAACTTAGCCTGCAAGGGCGTCGAAAGTCATGTAACGCGAATGGCGTTTTAGTGGATCCTTAAACAAAATATACCCTTATGGAGCTCAATAATGGAAAGTCAGTTGGATAAACTAGGCAGGCGGTGAAATGCAAACACCTGGAATCTTAAAAGCGACGAGTGATTGACTTCGACAACAATCTATCGCCCGTCGAGCCGAAATCAAAGTGAGCTGTATTTCAAATATTTTACCAAGTGTGCTGTCATGTAGAACACTGAAACCAAATGGAAATTCTCTGGTAACTTATGGGTTCAACAAAGACAGAGAACGAATGTCACACCTTAAGTGGATCTGTGATCAACTCTGCACAGTCTTCAGTAAAAAAATAATTGGAAATGTGCATGACAGCCAAGAACTGTTTGAAAGAAAGCTTGTCGTGTATTTTGTGCTTCATTATTCAAGGAAAAGGTTCTTCATGGAAACGGTTTGATCCTGAAATTTTGTTTATTGTAATATTGCGCATATTTGACACGACTGAGTTTTTTCTCTTCACGCGCGTAATGAAATAGGAAGGGGTTTTTGCCTCTAATAGCAAATATGTTGTTTGTTTCAAAAAATTGTTCGCTGGAAAAGGTGGCCTTTATGAATTCATCATGTTTTATAATATTCGAGCTTAACTGGATAGTTTTTATAAGAATAGTAAAGCATTTTCGTGTCAAAATGAGGTTAGTTTCTTTCTGTTGTGCTAACTTAATTAAATATAAATATACATTCTGCCTCGTGAGTTTTTTATTCTCGTTAACCAGCGATGGCGTCGAAAGTCATTGCAACGCGAATGGCGTTTTAGTGCATCTTATGTCGTTTGTTTCAATTAAATGTTTCGCTGGAAAAGGATTCTGTGATATTTTCTGCCTTTGTGAATTATAATATCATGTTTTGTATTGAATTTTCGAGCTTAAGGTTGAAATGTGATACGGGAGGATATTTTTAGTATTGCTTTGTAAGCAGGAAAGGTTCACGAAAATAAACAGGTCTGTTGGGAGCGTGCTTGAGTTTCAACAAAATGAGCCCCAAAATCAGCAAAAAATTGTGACGCCGATGAACAATAAAGTAGCTGCTATTTCCAAAATGATGGAATTACCTGGTGATAAATAACCTCGTCTTGGAGAGTAAATTTTTGACTTGGCAGAAACAATGGTCAACCCCGGGGGGTCAACCTCAAGAGTTTGGGCGATTGTGATCTTTGTTTTGACTTCGCTCATTTATTGTCAAACTTTATAACACTTGACAGAAAAAGAAACTTACGAAAACCCGGCATCTTGCCATCATTTGACACAGATGCTTCACTGTTTGGCGAGTAAACATGCCGCGGTAAATTAATCACGGCGCCCGCTGAATTTCGGCGATGTCACTTTCAATTTGGCGATTTATTTGTGCAGCCAAAATTACAATAACAAAATTGAACGTAGCAAAAATCTCCCAAAATGTTTCTCGCTGATCGTAACTTTTTATATTCTATATTCACGGTTCAAAATTAATGTTGTTTTCATATCGTGAATATGTTATTCTCGAGCGACCGTCCTGGAAACTTCCTTCTGCTCTTTCTAAAAACTGTGTATCAATTTACTTTTCCATCAATATTTATTTTTGCATAAAGCAAGCTAACAAAATCTGTACCTTGCTGAGTTCGCATTTGTTAGCGTTAATAGTATTTTCGGTCCAATGCTTCTGTTTTACGAAGGGGTATATGTCTGAGGTCACCCATCCAGATACTAACCCCTACTAACATGGTTAACTTTAGTATTACAAAGCTGTCAGATGCTCGGAGGGCACGCTTAGGTGAAAGAAGTTGTGAGGGAGCTTGAAAATTATCAACATGTCATCCCAGAAGCCAATTTTTCTCACTTCCCATTTATTTTCTTCAATCTTTCGGGGTTCAGTACTTTGCTAGTAACCACACGTCTTCTCAGGCTATTTCCCCAAGACTTCTACCATGGCACTACAGTGATAGACAATCCCAAATCAATATCATGCACTGTTAGAGCTACATATTACGCAAGGACAACTTGAATCTCCTGGAAGACAACACACAGCTCAATTGACATTTTATATGGAATAAATCGCTGTGTTACTTCACTATTACACGTAATATTATTTCCCCAAGACTTCTACCATGGCACTACAGTGATAGACAATCCCAAATCAATATCGTGCACTGTTAGAGCTACATATTACGCAAGGACAACTCTCATGGAAGACAACACACAGCTCAGTTGACATTTTATATGGAATAAATCGCTGTGTTACTTCACTACCACACGTAAGCAATGCGTGTCTATTTTTTCTAAAGAGGATAGGAATTTCTTCTTTCTGACAAATGATTAATTAATAGGCCGGTAGCCAGGTTTTTAAACTCAGAAAAGGATCTGTTTCGTCGTACGAACGTGTGAGGACCAGTGAGCCAAAGGGCCTCTGCTGGTATGACTTCTGGGTGACCCCTTAAATGGTCTTAATGGCCCCCAGTGTACCCTCACGGAGGGTCTAGTTTTTTACAAAAACCTTTCATCGATCGATCGTGTCTTGGGTTCCAGTCCTTCCCCGACTGGTCACGCAAAATCGTGACAAACTAAATTTTCCAAGAGCTTCACAACATCACATCGATTTTACTCGTTTAGATCATCGGTGACCCCTATTTTTTTAAGGCATGAAACACTTGCTCTTCTTACAATCTAAAAAATATGATGAAATGAAAAAAATCACAAGTTCTATTTTTTTTTTAATTTTTCTTTCCTTGTGTCCTGAGTTCCGGAAGTGGTTACAACAGGTAGCGCTTGCGAAAACGCTCGTTGAGGATTAACTCTACTCTACTCCTTAACCCAGTCGGCAATTCTTCTGATAGCCCGTCGTGCAGCATCTCTTTGTGGTCTTCTCAAAGGGGGTGGAGTTTGTACTGTGGCAGCTCTGTTCGCTGTGTGGCTCACTTCCTTGGCCTGAATTTCTAGAGGGTGCAATCTTCTTATCGGGCGGTTTGTTGTTCCATTGGCAGTGCGTACATTGGTGGAACGTACAAGTCCATCGTGACCTCTATTAATGGATGTGACAAGTGCTAGTTTCCAGTTTACTTTCGGGCTGTCACCGTGGATGAGAACTACATCGCCAACCCTCACGGATTCGGTGTTGACTCCTGATCTTTTGTGAAACTCTCGAAGGGAAGTGAGATACTCGTGACGCCAACGTTGCCAGAAGTGTTGAATCAGTAAGGCGACACGTTTTGCTATCCTCAGGAAATCTGCGTTCGATTGGTAGGTGGGATCATTCTCTACTAGCGGATGTGGAAGTGACGTCATTCGTCGACCACAAAGTAGATGTGACGGGGTTAGTGCTTCTGCATCCTTAATGCCTGAAGAAACATAGGTCAGGGGGCGGTCGTTGAGAATTGCTTCTACCTCGACAACAATTTTTTGAAGCGTGCACAGGTTGACTGCAGCTCTGCCGAGAACCTTCTTAATAGTGGATTTAGTGAGACCGATGAGACGTTCCCAAAACTCCCATACCAACGGGCCCTCTCGGGAATGAACTGCCATTCAACGCCTTCCCTTGCAAGTGTTTCCTTGAGTGCATGAGATTCAAACAGTTCCTTTAGTTCATTGTTTGCTGATCGAAATGTTGAAGAATTGTCAGATATTAGTTTCCTTGGAAGAGATTTGCGACTTGCAAACCTGCGGAAGGCGAGTAAGAAGGCGTCAACAGTTAAGTCTTCGACAACTTCAAGATGAATAGCGCTAGTTGTTGCGCAAGTAAACGAACATATGTAGACCTTTGTTTCAATCCCAGCGTTTCGAACATACAGGGCTCCAGTGAAGTCCACCCCAGTGGCGTCTAAAGGTTGCGTTTGTTGCATTCTTGACTTGGGAAAGGGTGGGGGGTATGGTGCATTGTAGGCTGCCCCTGAAACCCTTTTGCGGGTTACGCAGTTGTCAATTAAGGTTTTGACGCGTTGTCGGCCAGAAGGAACCCAATAACTTTGACGCAGGGCGGTGAGTGTTGAGTTGACACCTGCATGAAGCTGCTAAACGTAGGTGGAGTGAATTACTAAGTCTGTGAAGTGGTCTTTGCTTGGTAGCAACAGAGGAAATTTGGCGTTGTCACTTAAGGGGGCGTTGTGTATCCTCCCGCCACAGCGTAAAAGACCACCGTCATCAAGGAATAGGCGAAGCTGACGTACTAAGGTTGTACGGTGTCGTACCTTTGAAAGGAGGTTGTCCACGTCGGCATGAAAAACAAGAGATTGACGATTCTTCAACCATTTTGTCATAGCACGATCATATTCCATAGCTGTGATAGGATCTTGTTGGCTGTCAGAGCTGCCATAAGTTCAAGTTCTGGAAGGGTAAGTTGCTTCCCTGTCGGAGCAACACGCGACTTTGCCATGGCAAGCGACGATTGGTTTTCACGTACTAAGTAAGCAGCGGCTCCCCAGGCTTTCTGGCTTGCGTCCGCAAAAACGTGTAGTTCTGTGTCGTTGCCGTAAACACAGACATCAGAGGTGAAGTAGCGACGCGGGAACTCAAGTTTGGCTGCATCTCCTATCTCCTTCGCTAGAACACGCCATTTTTGATCAAGAGAGGGTGGAAGTGGTTCGTCCCAATCTATCCCTTCCTGCCACAGTTCTTGTATCAGAATCTTGGCAGCAACTGTGACCGGTTGGAGTAGGCCGAGTGGATCAAAGACCTTTGCCGTTTCTTGTAAAACGTCTCTCTTGGTTGATGACGGAGGGATAGAAGTTGCTTGCTTATATGAGAATCCCAGTGTGTCTGAAGTTATGTTCCATATTATGCCAAGCACCTTTTTGGCTGGGCTTGTGTCAAGGACTTGATCCTTGGCTGCAAGATGTTGAAGTCCAGGACTGTTTGAACTCCACGACCTGAGATTGAAACCCACTGGTAACATCGTGTTCCTGGCATCTTGATAATAGTACAGATTTCTTAACATATCTATTCTGACTTGGTCTGTAGACTGTCTGAGGTGCTTGTTGAGGGTGGCATTTAAGAGTGGCTCAAAGTGAGCTGTATTTCTAATATTTGACAAGTGTGCTGTCATGAACAACACTGAAACCAAATGAAAAATTCTCTGGTAACTCAGTAGGGGTTCAACAAAGACAGAGAAGGAATCCATAAAATGGATCTGTGATCTCAGTTGTCTCGCTATTTGTATTTACTTGTACTCAACTCTGCACAGTCTTTCGGTAACAATTGGAAATTTCACTAATTCAATGGCGTCGAAAGTCATTGTAACGCGAATGGCGTTTTAGTGGATCTGTAAACAAAATATACCCTCATGGAGCTCAAGAAAGGAACGTCAATTGGATGAACAAGACAGTCGCTGTATTATAAATATCTGGAATCTTTAAGCGACGAGTAATGGTCTTCGACAACAATTTCATTTTTCGCCGTTGGATATCAAGTAAGCTTTGTTTCTAAGATTTTACTAACTAGGTATTATATAAAACACTGAAATCAAATGGCATTTTTTTATGGATTTAACAAACATTGAAGGAATCGAACGCCTTGAATGCATCACAGTGTTTACTCAAGTCGCATCTTAGTTGTCTGGCAATTTACATTTACCGGTATTTTGTACTCAATTCTGCAAAGGTATGAAAAATTTGGAAATGTAACAGTGAAGAATTATTTGAATGAAAGTTGTTGTCTCTTTTGTGCTTCATTATTTACGGTCAAAGTTCTTTCAAAAAGGGTTTGATGTGAACTGTCAGAAATTTATTTAATTGCATATGCGTTATGACACGGGATTGTGTCTCTTGTTTTCACGCGCGCAATTGAAATAAGAAGGGGTTTTTGCCTCTAACATCAAACATGTTGTTTATTTCAATTAATCTTTCGCTGGAAAAGGATTTTGAGATATTTCTCACCTTTGTGGATTTTAATACCATGTTGTGTAATTTTCGAGCTTAACAAATTTGCATACTTGGGCTGAAATTGAAATGTGATACGGGAGGATTTTTGTGGTAGTGCTCTGTAAGCAGGAAGGGTTGACGAAAATAAACAGGTCTGTTGAAAGAGTGCTTGAGTTTCAACAAAATGAGCCCCAAAATCAGCAAAAAATTGTGATGCTTATGAATAATAAAGCAGCTACTCTTTCCAAAAAGATGGAATTACCTGGTGATAAATAGCCTCACCTTGGAGAGTAAAGTTTTGACAATGCAGAAACAATGGTCAACCTCAAGAGTTGGGCGATTGTGATCTTTGTGCTGACTTCGCACATTTCTTGTCAAACTTTATAGCACTTGAAAGAAAAAGAAAACTCACAAAAACAAAAACCTGGTATCTTGCCATCATTTGACACAGATGTTTCACTGTTTCGCGAGTAAACAGTACATGCCGCTGTAACTTGATCACGGCGCCCGCTGAATTCGATGTAGCCTGCGTAGCAAGCGATCCTGTTCGAAAGAACAGCTCCCAAACGATTTTCCACAAACTGGCCGCGCGAAAGTTGGGGCAAGAGACTGAGGGAACGCTTGCAAGAAGACCCCCTATTTTTGAAAAACCCGTTCGCCTACGAACGGGGGCTTCTGATTGGTGCGGCACAGTCACAATGATTGACAGGTGATAAATTTTCGAGCAAAATGTTACATGTTAGTTCTAGCGTAACAAAGACGATGGCGGAAGATGTGGAAGGTTTTGAACCGTGTGTTGAGGCTGAGCGAATCGGTTCTCGGTTTTACATTAAAAAGGAAACAAGAACTGTCAATGCGCCATCTTTTTAACTGTATAGATGTAATGTCCGTTAACAAGATTCGAAAAAAGCTTAATTTTTCAGATGTTCGTCATGATGTGCGAAGTTCGAAATAAAAGAAACGAAGAGCAAGTTTCTCGAGTATCATCGTGATTTCTCCATT
This sequence comes from Montipora capricornis, assembly GCF_036669925.1. Lineage (NCBI taxonomy): Eukaryota > Metazoa > Cnidaria > Anthozoa > Scleractinia > Acroporidae > Montipora > Montipora capricornis. Next base: position 44,935,435 of record NC_090888.1, on the reverse strand, counting down.
GCAAAGCATCATACGCAATCAAGTATGTGGTTTAGGTAAATTCTATGGAAATGACAGCCTGTGATTTAAATAAAAATCTGGACCGCTTGGACGATATCCATCACGGGAAATTCAACATTATTTACGCGTCAGCTGAAGCCGTTATGGATATAATTCACTAAAAGCAAAAGATTCGTTCTTTAACAAAACTCTGGCAGCGCTTATTGTCAAGGAAAAGTTTGGCTTGGTCTGAAGCAAGGTTTCCCATCGCTTGTAAAAGATACTTCGTATTTACGCAGGATGAATTAATAACATGCCTGCGAACCATACGTCCACCCCTCCATGTGTGCCAATGTGACCAGTACCAAGCTAGTTTACAGCATACATCTTCGATAATAAACATCCATCTCTTGATTAATTGACACCTGTCAAAACAAGGTATCCGCTGACCAGTATCACTTGACCATATCGCGGGCTCAAGCTTAGAGCTCACCGAGCGGTCAGCTGTTTTTTTGAAGTTGACTGCTGACCAGGTAATGGTTTTCGATTGGATTACAGGCTCAACCCAGGTTAACTCACCTGAACATGATTCGCGCGCTTTCTGTGGCTCGACGCGGCTACACGGCACGGTCTTACACAGTCAACGCTTTTCGTGTTCAGGTGGAAAACGGTTTGAAAGATGTTTTCTATCTGCATTTTTCACTGGTAACAATCCAGTTCGACATATCATGATATCCGGGGGTCCACACTGGTGGCTACGTAGTTATTCAAGTCAAGCATCGGCGGGATGTAAACTTAAAGCTGACCAGCTTAAGGCTTTTTCTGTATTGCAATTTTTGGCATATCTTTGGAAGCTCTGATAAGGTTAC
>NC_090888.1:44894587-44929587 GCF_036669925.1 Montipora capricornis | reverse complement strand
AAGCCTCTCGCTATGGGAAATCTTCTCCTTCACGGCTGCGTATATTTGTTATTGCTGCAGTTGTTTTGTCATAGAGGGAGGTCAAACGTATTACTCAAATGGGTGTAGTGCATTGCTTTAAGCCAATGATATCACCGCCTAGTAATCCCATTGTTCATTTTCTGCATAGGAAACTAAATTCTGCCGAGATTATAACTCGGATACCTTTCAGGTATTCCGAGTAAAATATGGCAGCATTAACCAAAAATGGCCCACCATTTATGAATACAACTCCCACCATTAAAGAGATGGAGGCAACCTTTGTAAAATAAAATAAAATAAAAACAGGCACCATTTCTAAAATCTCAAATCATCGTTAACGAAAAACTGCATTTACAGAAAGGTATGCACCATTTAGTGAAAATGGGCACCATTTGCTAAAAGCAATAAGGGCTGCTGAATTTTGGGAGGAACGGTACCCTATGGGTAACCGGTGTAGCTGGTAAGAGGAGGGCTAATTTCATTTAGCCACATTAATTACAAGAATGGTTTTCCACAAATTTTTTTGTCTCTCTAAGCTAATGTTTCACTCTCTTTAATGCAACGCTCCTTCCGGTAGGTGCACACTATTTCCGATCCGACCACTTGTACCAAATCAAACAACCCCCATAGCATCATCATTATCATATCATCCAACATTTGACTTGATTTGCTTTTGTTGTTAATTTCAGTTTACAGTGTCCCCAATTAGTGTCCTGTGCTAGAACGACTAGACACTTAAATAAAGTTCCTTTCCTTTCCTTTCCTTTCCTTCCTTCCGTTAGTTTCATCATCATTTTATACTGAATTTTGGAAATAGATTAAAATGATAATCCTGCGCAAACCGACTGTAGTAGAGCTAATCGAGGCGCGTTGCGCTTTTAAATCACACGTTATTATCACTAAATAAAGGAAGTAAACGAACTGAAAAGAAATAAAAGAAAAGAGAGAGAAACACAGAAAGGAAGAGAGAAATGAGAAATAATAATAACATGTATTACATCAAGTTACAGGTAAGTTATTTTACATACAGTTCTGCCATCTTTAAGAGGAGTGCGGCTGCTTCAACACATCACAGGGTGAAATTAAGAGTTTCCGGGTCCGTTTGCACAGCGGTTTCTTAACGGAAACTCAGGTTTCCGCCTGCGGAAACTCAAGTAACCGTTGCGGGAAACACTTGTATATGCCACGTTTTCGCACATGCGGTCCAGCGGAAACGCATTCCTTCAACTCGCGTATCCGCGAGTTTTCCGAAACTGCGGAATTGCTCTTAGCCGCCATGTTTCCGCTTTCTGTAAATTCGACGGACAAACAATAATCCGATAAATTTCGGCAGTGAATAAACGCAACGGTTAGTTGTTATCATACGTTTGGGAACGTTTGTTTGCGATAAAAAAACTTCCTCTTTCTGATAGGGAATCCAGTGGGAATGTGCATGTTTAATTCCAGGGAAATGCAATAAATTGTTTGGGTGCGCTGATAACGGGAAAGCGTTGTGGTTATTGTGTAATCATTGTAGATGCGCAATGAACGATTAAAGTTAGATTATACATTCACAATAATAATGCAAAGCTTGCTAGATTAACAATGATTTTTTTTCTTTGTATCACATAGCCACGGATGAGAATTTTGGATGTTTTGCTCTAACACACCAAGTATAATATTCTTTATTAAATAAGTCTGTAGTTATCAATATAAAGTTAATAATTTACGACTTCTGAAAAGAGTGTGAACACATCCGACTTATTAATTTGCCTATAGGAGTAGTGATTGGTCTATCCTAAAACTGCCGTCCAAGTTTGGAAAAATATCCCTGAGTGCCTCTGTAATAGCATTGAATCGATTCAGTTGACAGCCGATGAACGACCGATTCATGGAAATGAAAAACGGTCCCGATTAAAAAAATTGTTGCAGTGCAACAGATTTTTTGAAGTCGGGCCGACACTTCGAGAAAAACCGCCATGTCAATCAAAGGGTATGCTAGTGGGTAATAAGTGCGCATAAATTGAAGATCAAGTCATTCATGCGTGAAGTTCAATTCAAAATTGAAACTTGAAAGTCGAATGTGAAATACAGAATTTTCCACTTCAATGTCAAATTCAAAACTTCGATGTCAAATTCAGGACTTGGATGTCAAATTCAAAACTTCGATGTCAAATTAAAAACTTCAGTGTTGGATATAAAACTTCGATGTCGAATACGAAAATCAAGACTCAAATTTGAAACGTGGATGTCAAATTCTGATGTTGAATTTTGGCGCAGATATAATGCCATAGTACTGACACCGACCATGGGCTCCTGCACCGACACATTGTAACTGTTACTTCGCGCAAAGCTTGCTACTAGCACGTGTATTAACGTATGACGCACAGTGACAAATGGCAAATTATGTTCACGTTCTTGTTCTTGTTCTTGGCCATTCTCTTCTACGTCATCATTACCCGAGATTTACTTGCGAGCATTTGGTGTGAGGCGTCATCATTTCCCGATTATTCCGTTCGCGCTTGCAGTTTTTCCCGGTAATACACACTACAAATGCAATACTATAGACCTTATTCATAAATGGCGGTCACATTTATAATTTTTTTGTCCACGTGCAAATTAGCCTACCAAGCCTCATTTTAGAGCAAGAATTCTTTTCAATTCACACTGTATGGTATCGAGGCTTGGTAGGCTAATTTGCACTTCGACAAAAGAATTATAAATTGGCCGCCATTTATAAATAAGGTCTATATCACTGTAACTCTTTATAGGCACAAGCTACAATGATGCCTCTAGGCAAAATCCCTGCGGGGGCAACGGAATATAACAAAAGTTGATTTTTTTCTATTAGCGTTAGTTTGTTCGCCGTCAGCCTGTCACATACATTTTTAAGTTCATTATTAAATGTGGCCTCAAGAGACCGGATATTATTATCGGTAAAAAGCATGTTTGTGTCATCTGCAGATAGGTAGAAGCCAAACTTTGAACAAGAGTTGGGGGATATCATTTACATATGTATCAAAAAGAGTAGAGGACCTTACACAGAGCCTTGTGGGACCCCGCAGGGCGTTGTCGCTTCACCAGATACTTTCATTTCCACCTCTGTAGTTTGCACACGTCCCCTTAAGTATGAAGAGAACGAACCGTTTACAATGCCTCTAACTCCATAATGATGTAACTTACTCAGCAAAGACTGAGTGGTTGACTGCGTCGACTTTTTTAAGAAAATGAAAATTCCACCGGTGTATAATTTCTCGTCTATATTACTTTGTACAGTGTTAACAATATCAAGGATGGCAGGTTGTGATCGGAAAAGAATATCTTTTAAGTCAAGGAGGATTTTTAGTCGTTTGAACATACTTTTTCAAAAATACAATTAAAATTGGATAACAAAGAAATTGGTCTCTAGTTTCCAGGGTCAGCCTCATCGTCAGATTTTGGATCACCAATTGAATTCATTTGTAAACACAAAGCGATATTAATTGATACGCAATCCGTTGTTATGAATGAGCCAGCCAGACTTCAATTAATTGACTGCAGAAACATTTACTTCTTTTGTTCCGTTATTAGCAAAGAAAGCACCGCTTTAGCCTATTCAATCATTGCAGTTTGCGCGCTTCTAACTCTTCCAAAATGTATCACCCCACTTCTGCGCAACATGGTATTCCGAGTAAACGCCATCATTTAGGCGAATGTGTCGATCAGGGCTAAGCTTCAGCTCTCTTTTGGAAGGGGTCGAGAAAGGGAGTGTTCTTGGGCGATAATCTATTGCGTTAAGGCTAAATCCCTAAATTTACATTTTTATTTAAAGCGATTAATTCCTTCAATTAGTGAATGTCCCCGAGGGCTAAACGCGGGAATCGATCCATCAATTCTTTGAGTGGATAAGGGCTAAATACTCAGTCATCGTTGGAAATTTTGGACATGTTTCACTGAAATAAGGCAGTAAATCCTAGTTTTTGTGATTTACACATTTTATTTTCAAGCAGCCCAGACTCACACTTTGAGTGGAATTCCTAAAGATTTCCATAAAGTTCCTGAAAGCCCTTTCTGTCCAGCTAATTTCATAATTTGCTTGTCTGCTAATGATATTTTTCTCACCGTAGATATGGTCAAGTTGACAGTAAACAACTTACCTGCAAGTGTACACTCTGGGGAATTCCAACAGAACATATGAGCTTCCTTTTCTCTTTATCAATGGACTTATTCACTTCAAATACCCTTCTCAAATTATCATCATTGCTTGACATTGTTGCTAAGTTAGACAAGAAAAGTGAATGTAAGAATCTTTAATTGTCACCTTTTTTTGTTTATCAGCTTCCTGATTTAGAAAAACCGTCTAAGGATTACTCGTGACCATGCCCTCAGCCCTATTTTAGTGGTAAAATAGCATCACAGTTTGACAAAAAAAAGCCTGGGGTTAACAAATGATGTTGCCTGTTATGATAAACCTGGATGTACAGCTGTGCTTTTTACAATTCCACTAAATTGTCAGGTTCAGCGTGACTTACTAGTGGAGAAAACTGACTTATTATCCAGTATATTAGATCTGCTACAGAAAGTAGGGCTGTTAAACTCTGCAAGAATGCTCAGGAAAATATTGCACACTGGGTGGGACTAGTCCTATTTGTACACAAGCCATCTAATCCTACACCAGGCTGCTTGGCAAAGGTTTCCTTGATTTCCCACTCCGCAGCGACTTGCACAGACGTGCAAATGATGTCGGCCTTGAAATGATCCCGAAATTAGACCGCAAATGATCCCGGACCGGAAACGGTTGCCTCATTAGTAATTACATTATAGAATGGACTCAAGAGTTTAGAGAGAGGATTTAAAACGCCGAATTTTGGACAGCGGGTTAAGCTATCCCAAAGTACATTTAAAACTCTCCACGTCAGATCGAGAAGAGTGCCTGACTGAGTGCGATGAGCTAAAAATAAATATATGCGTAGGCTGAGGATATTGCCCACCTGGACCGTGATATATCCTATGCAGCGGCAAATTCCCGTCCGGAAGAAAAAGGCCAAGGCCATCCCCCGGCGACATGCTCTACTTGATCATCTTTCGACCAACGTATAGACCGCATTCAGCACATTCGGTTTGAATTTAAACTACCTTAACACGAAGCGAATCCGACGCAAAGAAAATGCACTGAAAAATGATTAAAGACATTTTACAGGTGATTCATCGACCACTTTCACAGTGATGAAAACATTTCATCCACCTCGGACTCTTTACCAAGTCTCTGCAATACATGTTAAACTAAACATAAGTCTTAACTTATACCATACTTTTGTTTTCTTTTCAGCCTTTTCATCCAGGCTTTTCAGATTTGTCATTACCCCCTACACCGTAAATACTGGAATGCGAAACGAAAGCAAGCTTATGGCCGTAGCCAGAAAAAAAATATGACTGAGGCAATGTCCATGGTTAAATTCCGGCTCTTCTGTATTTAGGGTGTTTTTGATGCCTACATTTAAAAAGTAGCACCGGGATCCCGCCTTATTTTAAAAAAATCACGAAAAAAAATTGGACTGAGTCAAGTTCCTGGGATTGCCTCATACTGGCTACGGCCCTGTTTACAAGGAGGAAGGATAACTTTAGCTAGCAACGCTACCTGTGAAATTTTGCTTGTAAACCTGCAGGGGTAACCCTCGCAGTAGCATTACACTACCTGCTTGTAAAAAGAGCCTAAAAGGGAAACAGCAAATTCAACCGCGCCATGTGCTCACAGAAACGCGCCTGAATTAAATGATGAGCTCTGTTCTCTCCCGTATCTACACTATCTTAAGCTTTTCGCCTTTGGCCAATGAAGCTTGATTAGAAATAGAACGAAAACTGCGGTGACAAACAAGGCTAAGCAAGCGCATACCTGAAATAAACTTTTAGTGACTTAACGTTTTGTATGTCTCAATATACATCTTCAGAACTAACCGTTAACTAATTCTTTTAAAAATGTATCGCAATAGTTTGAGTAGATTATGAGTTAACATTGATAGTAACAAAAGGAGGTAATACACTACTTTACAACAATATACAAAAAAACAACGAAAATAATTGATTTAAGGATAGCTGAAGATCACGAATAAAAAGAGTTTCTTTTATGGTACAGTACAATGTCGGTCGGACGTCCCAGTGGCTAGAATTTGAAAGTGGTAGGCCCATTTTAAAGTTGTGACCAGTTCAGATCACGCGATCAGCAAGAGCTGACGTGTTATAATAGTTTAACTGCCTAAAGTGTTCAGATTTCCGGTCATGTAGCCTACGCTTTGTTTTACCAATGTAAAATATTAGCTAACGGTTACTTCTGAAGATGTATGTTGAAACATACGAAACGTTAAGTCACTACACATTTATTTCAGTCAGAGGTCGTACACACTAAGCTGAAAAAATATGTTTGGCTCAACCAAAAATCTCAACAAAAATTGTCTCCGCCAAATTTTCAATTTGGTAATCGTGGCCGCACTTGAAAACTTTTTCTTTAGATCATGCCGTGTAAATTGTAAAATTTGTCCTGCTCTGAAGCGGGACGATACCCAGCGAGCAGTTGGTTTCTCCTACGCTTCCCGAGAGAAAAAGCATTGCGAGAAACCGTTAGTTTCTTTAAGTGAGCAACCGTCCAGCGCCAAGGACGAATAAATTAAAACGAGTTACGTAGTAAACTTGTTTTGCTGCTTGCGCGTGCGTTCAACTACGTAACTGCTGCGCTTGGGTGCGCCTGCTGTGTAGTGATTTCCTGCGAAATAAGACGAAGTGGTGTCAAACACATCACGTGGGGTGTGACGTACTTCGCACATGCTCGGTGGAAAATCAAACGATTGCTTGCAGTGGTTTCTCTCCCGGGAAGCGTAGGAGAAATCAACTGCTCGCAGGGTTTGAATTTTGGTAAGGCTTGACAAAATTTAGTGGAAAAAAAAATCACCGTGCGCACCTGTATCACGGAAATGATGAAAGATTTTTTCGCAAAATAAACAAAAAATTGCCCAGTGCGTACGCCTCATGCAATGTTTGTCGCTGCAGTTTGCGTTCTATTTTTAGCTTTGTTCTGACACATCAAAAAACTTTCTTTTCACAGGCAACTCAGGGTAAAAAAATTATAAGGATTTGTATGGGAATCTCGATAACAAACTGAAAAAGATATCTACACGCAAAAGTTCTCAATAAAAAAGCCGTACTTTGTTGTCGTGGTGACCTTCTCGCTTTTTGTGTTGTTATTTGCCTGATTGAATGCGATCTAAGCGACTTCTCAACTTCCCGGGTTGTCACTAGCCATTTGAAATTGACCTTTAAGGAAATACGGTATCAAAATGGCTAGGGAAAACTTTCCTTGTCCACAGCTGGAGCAGTAATTAGAACCTTCAGCAACGGTGGACTTACAGTGGAAACAAAACATGGTTCTCCTTCGTTCAGGTAGAAGAAAAAGCTAGTAACTTAACCCATTGACCCCTAAAAGTGAAACTTAATAAATTTTGCTCTGTCCAACGCCTGACGATTTTTTTGAGGTGTGAATGGGTTAATTTGACTCAGACAAAGACAATGCCTCCATTAATAGTTGAGGTGCGGAAACTTCGCAGGTAGCGGCTTCATGTATGACAAATATTCTTTGACGTCTTGCACCGCTGGCTGGAGGTGACTGAAGACGCCTAGCGTGGTCGATAATTTTGAATTTGCTGTGTTGTTTTTAATTTGACGTAAGTGATTTGAATTTGCTGTGGGTGATTTGAATTTGCTGTGAGTGATTTGTAATTTGCTGTGGGTGATTTGAATTTGCTGTGAGTGATTTGTAATTTGCTGTGGATGAATTGAATTTGCTGTGAGTGAATTGTAATTTGTTGTGAGTGATCTGAAAATGTTATAAGTGATTTGAATTTGTTGCAAGTGATTTGAATTTGCTTTGAGCTTTTGGTTTTGATGTGACAGTTGTGGGCCACCGTACAAAGATAACTTGAATCTCCTGGAAGACAAAACGCAGCTCAGCTGACAATTATACAGCGCTGTGTTACTGCACTACCACACGTACGCAATGAGTGCCTATTTTTATTGTTGCTTTTATGTCAGAGGATTTTGTAGTTTCCTCATATATCCGTGTACTTTTCATGGAGTCCACCCCATTTTCATATTCTGGGTATCATTTATCATTTCCGATCCGATCCGATTTGGGGATAGTTTCCGGTCCAGGGATCGTTTCCGGGCCGGGATCAGATCAATCTCGTCCCCAAAGTCCGGTTTTTTTTTTGGTCAGCACCGAGAATACGGATTCTGTGGCCACTTCCATTCTCGTCCCCAGAATCCCGCGTTTCTTTATGTCACGTGGTCGTAGAAACGAACGGCTTTGATCGCAGCCAACACCGGATGTCCGTAAATCATGGACATCCGGTGGGGCATGCTCACTACTTTCAAACTTGTTAATCCTAAGGGAGGGGAGAGAAGATAGTTGTATGATGACCCCATTCCAAGAAGCTTGGCGAAGGATGTGATTGTGATACAGTTTATTAGGTGATCTAGAGTTGAAAAACGAACAGAAATCCGCCGTGTCTGCCATTGCAGGAAAGAAACTGGATTATATATTGACCGGTTTTGGGGAGTCTCCTTGTTCCTTTTGCTGTTTGGAAAAAGTCAGCAACTGCTGTGTCCTGGTTGTTTCCCTTCACAATGCGATCATATTATCATCAGGACCTGAACAATCGATGAAAATCGATGATCGGAAAATCAATTGATCAATCGATGGCAATCGATTAATAACTGTTGATTAGCATCGATTGGCATCCGCCAATCGATTCGATGATCAATCGATAATCACACTTAAGTGGTCGCGAACTGCATCGATTGCCATCGATTGGCACTAAATTCATGTCTCCGTATCTTCAGGTATCGCGGGAGTGAACGCAGATCGCAGACTGGGCGAACCTTTCAGCAAAAGCTGGAAAAAAACACAACTGATACAAAGGGTTAGAGCTGCAAGGAAAAAACACAATTCTACAGCATATCTTATTTCTTCGGCAACCACCATGGCAAGTACTGCTAGTCAACCAAACACAGGACCTAGTGGAAATTTTTTAGGAATTCTGCAGGTCACCTGAGCAGAGGTCCCACAAGCGAGTTTACAACTGCGAAACTGACAATCTCCCCTTTTTCAAAGGAGCAGGTTTCAGCGACTAATGGAGATTCATCGTTTCCCCGAAAGAGTTCAATTGCAGGATCGGCAACTGTTATTTACTATTATGACGAGGAGAAGGAAAGAATCATTCATTTGCTCTTGAACATACTCCTTATATTTATATTTTAACCTGATCAACATTTACATATGTTACATATGGACAACGTAACTTATTATTATGTGATTGCTGTCAATTAATGCTTTTCTTTTCATTAATTGCGTAAGTTTTTTGTATTCATCCCCATTTGGATTAATAATGTTACTATTGACCTGTTACATGTTTGCTCGAGCAAACGTTATCTCAGTTTGTAATGATGTCCCCCTACCCATGATAGTGTGAAGCTTAAGGTGTGCATGAACTTCGTTAGACTAGAACCCACTTAACCTGTTCCTCTCTGTCCAATGGTTCGCTTCGTTTGCAACGTGTGGTTTTCGTTGCCTTGTAATATAGCAGAGAATAGAAGTGCATTTTAACATATGTTTGCTGAAGATTGAGGAAAAAATGTTGTATATAGCAAATAGAGACGCGAACAGGATGACAAACATAAAAAAGGATATCTTGGAAAAGAAAGAAATGCCAATGTTAGGGATTATTCTTAAATTTCAGGTTCTTTCCACTCTATAGACCTTTTAATTAAGTTCAGTTTTACAATTATCGTTGTTTTCCAAGTAAAATTTTTGCATTAAATTGAACATATTTTAGGAATACTTAGTTAAACTGTTGACTCCAAACGTTTCATCACGCGGCATAAAATACTTCACACCTTGCCTAATTTGGCAGGTGTTTCGTTGAAGCATAACAGTGGGGTTTGTTTTCTTACACGCAAATTCGTAGTACGTTTCTATGAATTTTAAGCTCGGGCGAAACGTGTGCGCCAATAAACAGGTTTACGCATTGCTACTCGTTAGTTTTTACTCAAATAAAAAGCAATGATATTAAAATGTGTAACTTTATTAGTACTCGATGAAATTAACAATTGAAATGTTTTGAATGAATAGGTAATCGATTGATATTGCATATTGATAACAATCTATTAAGTTAATCGATCGATTCCCATCGATTATCGATTAATATTGATAATCCGTGACAATCAATAATCACAAAACTTTTTCGTGATCGATTGTCCATCGATTACAATATCAATCGATTAATTGATATCGATTGTCATCGATTGGAGTCCTGCTGTATTATCAATCAATTAGAGAAGTTGAAAAACGAAGTAATTTCGAATTTAAGGAAGGCAATGATCAAGACGCTATTCCAACTTATTCCGTTTCTCGATTTGTCAGAAGGTTGCGTGTTCAAGTCACGTTGGTGTCATGCAAAGTACTTAGAACATTTCTTTAATTACTCCTTCTAAGGGGATTTCTTTCTGCAGGTACCGGAAAGCATTGTGTTTTTGGTCCCTTGGGATTTGTCTGTATTTGGAGTTGCTTTGTTTTCTGTCTTTGATTCTTTTCTTTTACGTAATTTCTGCTCCGGTACCTGCAGAAGCTGCCTTCTAAGGACAAAATTGACTTTTGATGTGAACTTGTAAAGGATGAGTTTAGAAAAGCTGCTAACCCCGAAAACTGAGAAAAGGCCACTGGCCCCGATAATGCATCCCCGAGAGAACCCCCCCTGATTGGTGACTCTGCTAGTCATAATCTCTTACTTATCTTTAGCAAGAGTGTGAGCCGGATTCATGAGGATGATTTCATCTGGAAATTGTTACATGTCAATCCCATTTTCAAGAAAGGCTCACCAACTGATGTCGACAACTATAGACCTATATCCCTTCTCAGCATCCCAGGAAAGATCTTAGAGGATATGTTATATGTGACAACCTAGACAACCATTTTGAGACTCATAGCTTGTTAAGTGCATGGGGAGAACTACTCCACGGAGAGCTTGCTACTCCACATTACAGATAGATGGAAAACTGCTTTGGATGATGGTCTAATAGTTGGTGTGCTTTTCATTGATTTCCGGAAGGCGTTCGACACTGTGAACCATACAATCTTATTGGAAAAAACTAAAATCCTTGGTATTTCAGGTAATCTGATTTCTTGGCTTGCTCACTACGTATCTATGCGTCAGCTGTTTGTCCAGATTTCAGGGTATAAGTAAGAATCTAAAACAATCAGGTCTGGGGTTCCCCAGGGTTCAACATTGGGGCCTAAATTATTCTCAATATTTGTAAATGATCTTGCAGAATCAATAACTAATGGAAGCTATATTTATTTACGATGGCACGACAATCTGCACTCTTAAATGGTGAGAACATTGATGATATCGTTCAAACATTACAATCTATACTGGACCAGGTCCACAACTGGTGTTTGCTAAATAGACTTGTTGTACCTCACGAATCTAAGACTGAAGCAATAATAATCTCCGATGGGACCTTTATTGGCCCCTTGCCATGTTTGAGAAACGGTCATAGTGTTATTGAATAGTATAAAGTATCATGTAAATGCCGTGATCTTACAATCGACAACAGGCTTTCATGGCATGAGCACACCAAGAATGTTTGTGATTCTTTCAGCAAGAAAGTTGCGGTCTTGAAATGGATTAAGTTCTTACCAAAGTCACTTTTGCAAACTATTTATTATAGGATAATTTTGCCAAGTGTTCTGTACGGTATTGTAATGTGGAGATCATGCTCTCAATCCTTATTGGCAGATGTCGATCGTATTCACTTATGACCAACTAAAATTATATGTAGGCTACCCGGGTTTATCCACAGTGCCGAAGTTAGGAGTACAACTTTTTTGGAACCCCATTATTTCGTTTAATTATTAGTTTTACGGTGCGACGCTCCTTACCGTGGTCACCTGACAAAGTTTTTTACAAATTGTCCGCCAATCAGGATGTGTGAATTTGATTGACAGCCACACCTCCTTGCAAAGTTCGCACAGTTGTAAGGTGAACGCCGTTGCATGGGTTGTTGAGTTGACTTGTTTACATATTTTTCGTAATTGTCAAATGTGAAAGTTTGTTGGGTGGCCACGGTAAGGCGCGTTTTACTGTAATATTTATCTATGGTGCTAGCATAGCTCCTCTTAAAGATCTGATAGTCAAATCTAAGTCCAATAATTGTTATAATTTTAGGAAGTCTGCCAATATTGAGGTTACTAGGCCAAGGACTGAGCTTGGGAGATCTTCCTTTACGCACAGAGATGCCTTGTGCTGGAATCTCCTCCCCGATTCATTTCAAAACTTTTCTAGTCTTGGTTCTTTTAAGAGACTAATTAGGGAAAATAAGACCTTCCTAAAAACTACAAGTTTTGAGAAAGCTTGTTGAAGTATATCTTTTAAATCAATGGATTTTAGATATTTTTAGATATATATATAATTATATAAATTATATTTTTGTTTATTTTTATTTTTTATTTTTATTTTTTATGAAAATTTATTGATTTTAACTTAGTGTTAAATTTCTATAGTTCATTCTGTAATTTATTCTTGTTAGCTTAGTTGCATGCATGCATGCATGCATGCATGTATGCATGTATGCATGTATGCATGTATGTATGTATGTATGTATGTATGTATGTATGTATGTATGTATGTATGTATGTATGTATGTATGTATGTATGTATGTATGTATGTATGTATGTCATTGTACATGCCGTGCCGAGGTGTTTTTAGAAATTGTTTCAGTGGGAGCACTTCTGAGATCATCTTTTAAAACAGAGTGAAAGCCCTGGTATTGAGGTTTATTTCATTATACAATGGTAAGAACTATTTTATTATTTTGCAAATTAAAGGTAGAGAATAAAAACTTCTTTGGTGATATGTGCTCCCGGCAAGCAGTGCTGTAATTTGGAATGTGTCACGCACACTGAAATGGGCACCCTTTACATTAAGTTATTCCCTTGTCACTTTGTGGGGGTGCTACTGCTTATCCTGGATCTATTTATTAGATTTATGTAAGTTTAAATTTTCGGCTTTTGTAATTTTCCGATTTTTCTACCAAAGCCACTCTGTTCCTTTTGTAAAACGAGTTTAGTGTCAATTGACTGTCTAAAGCAACAGATCACCATCTTTTGTTTTCAGTGACCTTGAATTGTTTTTGGTCAATTTCTTTGTCTTTATCCATTTTTAAAGAAAACTTTTCACCAGCTTACTCAAAGCTTAACCTTTTGGTTACTTAAAGATTATGCCAAATTTTCCATTTCTGGTCTTGACAGCTGCTTCTGCAAAAGCTCACTATCAGATAGAAATTAAGGGAAGCATAAGTATGCAAAATGTCATTACTGTAGAGGCCAATCCAAACAGGGAAAACATCTTCCATAAAGGGGGATGACAAATTGATGGACTTTATAGCGGCCTTTGCATTAGAACTCAAGGAAAGATCAATTGATTTCATGCCAAAATCATTTGCAGCAATTTGGAAACATATGGTGAGTGCTATTCTCACTTTCAGCCAAACCTCTGCTATCCTCCTGTCTCCTGCAAATGTTAGCAAGAATTTGTTTATTTGCCCCATACCATGCCCAGTACCCAGAGAAGTACTGCATGTTAGTTAATCTCTGTTACTTCTTCGTCTCACAACTCATGATTATTAAGCTGTGTGACATATATGATCCTATTCGAAAACAGCAGGTCATGGACTGTTCCTGGTGTTGTAGTCCAAACTGAATTCTTGTAAAATATGGCCAACTTTGCAGTGATGTCCTAAATATGCTTTGGGTTTCTGAGGCCATTTCAGAATTTTCAAGTGAAATAGCCATGGCCACAGGGCAAAGAGACTTTACAGAGTACTGGAGTTACGTAGATGTTGATGTAGACTAGTTCATGTTATGTTTACCATATCTGTTGTGCACTGAATTGGACAGTATTACTTGTTGACTTGGCCATCATCACATCACCTCACTGGGAAAACTGTGCCATACTATTTGTAAATAGTGCATGGATTATTGAACATGATAATGGTGCGCATGGAAATGTTGTGAGACTCGGCCCTCTACTTAACATCAATATCCGACAAAACAAGGTGGGCTATCCGCATTTCCAGATGTAATAGTCCTTTTTCGTTACATTAAAATTCAGCTTGAAACAGAGGTTTAGAGGACAAAGAAAGGAAAGTGGATGATATGAAAATATTTTTCACATTCATTCCGTGTTTCTATTGTTTTTGTTCTCACTTCCTCACTATCAAGCTGAATATTTGATATTTCGAAAAAGGCCTATTACAAAGGCAGCACTCTATCCTTAGTCATTATTGATCTGGCCAGAGTTAAACTCACAGTCTCTTACAAAGTGGTCCATCTAGCCAAATGGGTGAGGGTTATTTATTCCAGACTGCAGTGATGACAGATAGAGGTAGTGTAGTTTCTTGAATATTTATGTCATGTAAACAGCTTTCAAGGCAAGTTATTGGTTTACCTGAAATTCTGCTAGAGTAAGGAGTTAGTACCTAAAGTATCTTTGAAAATTGCTTTTTTGGCTCTTGCTTAACTTGAATGTTGGGTGACTCCTAATCTGGACTGTTTCATTTAATTTCATGAGAGAAAGAATGCAATCAACGTCTTTTATTATGCTCCCTGGATGTAGCCGTTTTGAATCCAAAAAATTATCGTTTTTTTTAACGTTAATTTTTCCATTTTATGTTATAAAAGCAAAAACGTAGAGGTAGTCACAATCTCAAGGTTTAAGCTACATGTAACAGGGAATTTATTTACTCTTAAATCTTCAGGTAAATATATCAACATTTTTCAATTAGTTTTAAATGTTTTGATTTCATACCATACTTTGTCTAAATTCCCGGTGAAAACACTTAGTTTTCAATTTTGATGGAATGTAACACCTGGCAGGCACCTGGCCTTCTCCTGGAGAAAGGACTGCAAGATTGAAGTTCAGTTCTGCTTCCTCATTTACTTAGTACGTGGCTCAAGAGCTTCCTAAAATTAGAATCGGCTGCCCAGTCCAACTCCATTTTACAGCGAAGACATATTTTCTTCGCGTACAGATCGTCAGCGTATAAGTTAACTGTAGTTCATCTTTTAATACTATATACGTATTTTCGTAGGCAAAATCGAGAATGGAACGCGCGCCATGTGAAACGGAAGGAATCTCTACTGCGTAGCGCTCGTAATTTCTGTCTCGTTCTGCTCATATATTTTGCATCACCCAATGAAAATATTTGAATTTTTAGGTTCGACCAGAGCCCTTCGTTTCTCCGACCACGTGACATAAGAAACGGAGGGGACGTACTGGGGACGAGAATGGGCCACTTCCAATTTATGCGCAGTTGTGGTGAAGGTCCATTTTTTTAAGCGTTGACAACCACTCTTGTTTCAAATATCTGAGCGTGCGTAGACGAGCCGGAGGTCCGTGATTTGCGGACTTCCTGCCTTGGAAGTGGCCAGAGTCCGTGTTTTTGGTGCTGACTAAAGCCTGGTTTTCAGTAGCGACGCAAGCATAAGCACAAGCGCAAACATAAGAGCGCTTATTTCACCATGAAACGGGGATGACGCAAGCAGAAGCACCAGCGCAAGCACAAGCATAAGGATCAAAATTTTTCCTTTTCCTTAAAAAAAAAAAAATATAATAATAATAATAATAATAATAATAATAACTTTATTAACGTGTCAATCGTTCTAATTTTTTACAAGTAAAAACTAATTGGGGACACCTACTTAAAACAATTAGACTAAGCTAATAATAATAGTAATAAAACTATGTACAAACAATATAAAATTAGTAAACGCTAAGTTTTACATAACTTGCAGTTTTCACAATTATTTTTCGACGTAACATTTGATAGGTCAAGGGCCCTGACTTGATTTTTAAATGCAAGTAAAGAGCTTGCGTTATGCTTGCGTTCGCTTGCGTCGTGTGAAAACGAAACACAGCATAAATGCAAGGTAATTTGCTACGTCTGGCCAATTAAAGCACTCGTTTCAGATTCTCCGCGTCTGACCATTTGAACAAAATGGCGGATGCCGTGGTGGTTATTTGATGCTTATGTCGAGGTTCGTTTTCACTAGCATAAGCTACTTACGCTTGTGCTTGTGCTTGTGCTTGCGTCACTAGTGAAAACCAGGCTTAAAAGAAAAGTTGTGCACAGATCTCCTCGCTGTTCTGTCTCGCATGTGCTAAGTAACGTAAATGCAACGTTACCTTCACTTCCGCAAATTGGCAGAAGTTTAAAATTCAAACTGATTAGCGGGTTTTCAAACTGGTTAAGAGTTGAATTATTCATCCAAAGCTTAAGTTCTCTATTAAAATGGGACTGGATATGCAAGGTAAATCAATGTTCGGAGTCTTTTGCATGATCAAGTTTTTTTCGTGTAACTTGGGAGAATCAGCACTTGTTAATTATTTCAAAGACTACAAATTGCACGCGCCAATTTTTTCGTCTTTGACAAAATTTCCTTTCCTTGTCATTACGACAATCTTTTAAACCATTGCTATGACTCCGAGTCAACGTAACTTCCCTTTACGGGTTTGTATGGAACGCCATGACTGTCTTATGGTAAAATTTGTCTTTTTTTCGGTGAATTTGTCCTCGGTGATTTAGACATTATTTTCGGTGATTTTTACATTAACTTGAGTGCTTTCATCATTATCTTAGGTGCTCTTTACACTTAGACCTTTTCTTCGGTTTTTTTGTCATTATATACTCGGTGCTCTTGCCAGTATGGTCGGTACACTGGGTGTCATGAGCGGTCGTATTTACTTTGTGTTAGGTAGTTTCCGTTGTCCTGTCGGTTGGTTCGGCATTATCTTCAGTACTTTCAAAAGTTATTCGTGGTGGTGTTGTCCAAGAATATGATATTCGGTTGAGCCAGTACAGTTGGTCAGCTGGTTTTTGCGAGTGAGCATACTCAGTTATTGTAAAAAACGTCACTTCCGGGGAAGACGGTAAACTGCTACAGCGGTTTAATGAAGCTCCATGTACATCACCGTCGTGAAAAATGGCGGCCATGAGAGAGACACTTGGGCCATCTAATCCCTAACTTCGAACGCGAAAAAGTCACTCCAGACATTGTCTATAAACTTTCCCTGCTTCAGTTAAAAGAACTTGGACTGCAAAACAGAAGTGAAATATTGACTTTGAGGATAAAGTGAAATTCATTTGTTTCGCAAAAACCGCGTTGTGTCCACACAGGAGAGGCTGGCGGACCACCTGTATTTGAAATTTCCAAGTCAGTCCTGGAATGTTTCTTACATGAAGGTTTCCCGATAGTGGAAATTGCGAGAGTAATGTCCATATCGGAAAGCACCATCTATAGGAGAATACGATGCTATGTACTTAGCAAAATGGAGTTTTCCGCTATCACCGATGAAGAACTTGATCGACAATCACGAAATCACCCGTCATTTTCCTAACTGTGCGGAAGTACTGTTAAAGCAACTTCTGGCTGGAAGAGGTATTAAAATTCTACTTCCAAATCTAAGGGACAGTATAAACTACATCATTGATTCCCAATGGAAACATATCAGGGTCGTATTGAGGTATATAGGTCCCTTTATACGAGAGAAAATAAGCCGCGGCTTACTGTGGCCGCAGCTTACATAAGACGCGACCACCCCGTATAAATGGTACAAAATCTACTTTCCCGGCTTTCTCAAGCCGCGGCTTATCCTGGCTGGGGAGTTTATACTCGTATAAAGGGCCCTAATAACTGGCACCAAAGAAAGATTCTCGAGGCCTGGGAGATCAATTGCGCCAAAGACCCATTCAACCGGGACGACGGGGCGTTACTCCCCAAGGAGTATTTACACTTGACTCTCGCTAACAAGAAAAAATGACACATATCTTGAATTGTAATCAGCGTCTTGTTTATATCTGTGCTTTTGTATAAATTTTTCTCTCACTTCCCCTGAAGAAGGTCCGTGATGGCGACCGAAACTTCGGGAACAATTTTATTGTAAATAATTTCTGAAACGCTTTTAACCACCAGTGTAACATTATAAATAAATTTTTTAAATGAATTGCGTTTTGTAACAAAGACCTTACAAAAGGCACTGACCTAGTAAATTACCCTGCAAAAAAAACGACCACATGTCGTACATTATGTTTTTTAGACAACTGAGACACTTACCAACGTCTTTCTCCACTATATATATGATTTTTCCTTCTCTCAGTGTGGGAAAGTGCGCCAGCGATGTTTCGGCACAGTCCGAGAGGCACAAAAACGGTAGCGGGGAAACATATCGCCCAGAAGTGAATCACTTTGTATGATCTCTTCTCTGTGACATGTTTTTTGTACCTTTGGTCGCGAGGAAATGTACAATTCTCATTTGAAGTTTTGTTATCCTACCCAGACCACTCACGGGCAAAAAGTGTATTTTTAAAGACTTTCTGCTTATTCCGCGTTTTAGAATAATCCGTATATTCCGCGTTTTAGAAAATTCCGTATATTCCGCGTTTCGAAATATTCAAAATTTTCCGTGTTTTAGAATATTCCGTGTATTCCGTATTTTAGAATATTCTGTGTATTTCGCAATTCCGCCATTCCGTTCCACCATTCCATCATTCCACCATTCTACCGTTCGCCAAATAGGGTCACCCTGCGTGACACAAAGACAGCAACTGAGATAAAGCTGTCTGGTTCAAAAACGGTTTTGCCTTGTGATTTTTGGCAAATTAAGCAGTAAAAGATATAGAAGACATGTTAATGATCATTTAGTTCAGTTCACGAGTAAAAAGAGAGGGCTTTTATCGCAAACTGAGGTCCAGATGTTTTGTTGATTCGAGGCCGTTCGAGGAACACCAACTTAACATGGCGTCTCCATATAAAGCTGTTTAAAATTAAGTGACATGTTTCGGCAGTAACAATGCACCAAACAGACTTGAGACTTGGATCAGATATTTTTCTATTACTCTTTTGTAACATTTCATTTTCTTGGCTTCTTTCTTTGAACGGTTTCGGATTTATTTTTTTACTACGTGACAGTCTACAGACACTCTAAGTGTGTTCATTTGGCCATTGTGAGTCAACACCCGCCATTAGAAAGCAATAAATCAAGTACAAAAAAAAAAGGATTAATGTCTTCGTTACTGGGATTTTGCGATCCTAGGGTCTTTCATCTCCTACCCTCTCGGGGAGATGAAAGATTGTAAATTAATATATATGTAATCGGTTATGTAAACGACGACAACATAAATCGTGAAAAGAAACATAGAAGTGGCAATCAGGCCCATATATATGTAATCGGTTATGTAAACGACGACAACATAAATCGTGAAAAGAAACATAGAAGTGGCAATCAGGCCCATGCAGAGCACTCACAAGACCCACTTAGCAACGGTACTGCTTGGGTATTCCATCGCCATTCCTCCAAGTACAGGAATCCAAAAAACGGGAAAAGAAGATTGGAAAAGCCTTTAACTACCAAAAACAACAATGAAATCAAGCAAAGAAAAAGAAGTTTAAAAGATATAAGATTAGAAGTCTTCTGCGGGGACAATACTCAGTGGTCTCTCTCATATCCAAAGCGCTCTCGTGGAATAATTGTTGAGTAGACACTAAGCCTATCATCAAATTTGGCAGTGTAGCCCAGTGGAGGGAGGCAGTGTAGCCCAGTGGTTAGAGTGCTTGCCTTGAGATCCGGAGATCCCGGGTTCAAGACCCGCTCTGACCACTAGTTGAATTTGATCCTGGTTGTCCCCGGTTCAACTTCCCAGCTGCACTTGTAAATAGCCAACTGGTTTGCCTCCAGCCAGTTGGGATTCTTAACAGTTGTTGTTCTGTTCTGTTGTTTCGTTGTGTTTCATTGGCCCTGAAGAGCCCCTAAGGGGAGCGGTCAATTAAGTATGTATTGTATTGTATTGTATTGTATTGTAAATTTAATGATATGTGATCGGTCAAGTCAATGAAATTCGACAGCAAAAAATAAATCCATTCCTCCAGGACTCCAAAACGTGAAAAAAAAAATTGGTTAAAAAGCCTTAAACAACCAAATAAAAAGGCATACAGTCACTCTATTTTCTTTTATAGACAAACCAAAGCAAATGAATGAAGCGGCCAATCTCAAGTTAGTATTCCAAAGAAAGTTCACCTTTTTATCTTGACATTCCTCAAAACGTTTTAGTAAAAGTAAAAAAGTAAGTAATAATAATAATAATAATAATAATAATAATAAATGATAAATAATATAATATATAGCGATAATTCCAAGGTTCAAAACCGCTTTACAATGGCAATAAATTAAAAACTAGATTATAAAATTATCTACATAAGAATAAAAGAAAATATTTACAAAGAATGTATTTATAAAAAGGGGTATAGTCAAATATGATTAATAGACAAGGACAAAAAAATAAAACAATAAACTCATTAACAATAGAATAAAGCCATGAGATAACACATGTTTTGCAATCTTATTTCACATATCATAAAATCTTGCACAACTCAATGGCAATAACTAGTCCGGGTATGCTTGTTTGAAAAGCCAGGTTTTAAGTAAGCCTTTGAATATAGATATGGAATTAATTTTTATATACATGATCGAAAATTATGAGGAAGTGAATTCCACAGCTCAGGGGCTGCACAAGAGAAAGCTATCTTTCCATAAGAGTTGAGATTATAAGAGGGCTTAAACAGAAAATGGAGGCCAGACGACCTGAGAGTCCTTGAAGGTCTATAAGGTTTGATTAAGTGAGACAAATAAGACGGTGCACAGTTATTGAGGATTTTGAAGCTAAGAAGTAAAATCTTATATTGAATTCTTTGTTCAATGGGTAGCCAAATTCTGAAGGCTATGCAGAATTGGAGTAATATGTTCGGATTTAAGAGAAAAGGTGAGGACTCTGGCTGCAGCATTCTGTACCAGTTGTAGCTTTTGCACTGATGATTTAGACACGCCATGAAGAAGCGAGTTTCCAAATATCTAATTTAGAAGAAATGAATGCGTGGATAAGTTTCTCACAGGCCTTAACGCTGATACTGATCAAGTTTTGCAAATGTTCCTTAACTGAAAAAAGCAGGATTTACAAATAGCAGCAACATGGTGTTCAAGAGACATATCCTCGTCTAGGATAACGCCCGAATTGTAATAGTTTTGCTGTGCTGATTGTTGAGGCCCTATTAGGGCAGGGAGGAATCTAAGTATCCCGTATCCGTAAATATCCTGACCTGTATCCCGTTAATTCCTGTGATTTGTTTCACTATAATACCAGTTCGGTTTTTTTAATAGAAAATAATTAAAAAACTAATCTAGGAGGAAAATCAAGACTTATGTATAACAAAAGAAAAAAGCCGATTCAGGGCGGCACAAATACAAGGATAAAAGACAGGAAAACACAACAACAACAACAACGCATAGCTCTAGACGAGATCACTTGAAATAAGAAAATGGAGAGAAGAAAGAGGAAGTAATAATAATAATAATAATAATAATAATAATAATAATAATAATAATGATAATAATAATGATATAATAATAATAATAATAATAATAATAATAATAATAATAATAATAATGATGCCTTTATTAACGTGTCAAATGAAGTCTAGCAGGGGAGAATATCCTCTGCTAACAGGGGACTCCTAAATAATATCTCTAGCTAAATAGAAACAATACAAATACACATAAGTTACCATGCATCTAAAGAATACAAATAAGTGCAATTAAAATTAATAAAATCATGAATTACATAAGTAACACCCACTAAATAAATATGATGTAATGATAAATCTGTAAAACTAAAGCGGATTTTGAGTAGACTCTAATACTATGTATTTAAGAAATCAAGTGGACTTTCCAACGGAGTCAACCTTTCGTCATTAGTATTTGATTTCCTCCAAAATATCACGAGTAAGACGTGACAAAATTATCTTTAAAAAGGACCACAGAAACGAATAGAAACTACACAAAAAGGAAAATAACACTCTACAAAAGGAAAGAAGGCCTGCAAAGGACTAGGACCTCCGACCTCCAGGAACGACTCATCATTTCGATCAAAACTCAAAACCCTTTATTTTATTTCAGTACTCTAATTATTTTACAGTCAAATAACTGAAAAGAAAGGCAATTAGACCTAATTGTATTTTCGATTTCTCCCACAAAAAACTGCCCGGTGAATAACGTCCTATATTAGTACGCGACTCCAGCCATGCATAGCGACACAAAAACTTTGTTTTTACGATCAAAAATACGCCAGAGAACCGCTGAAAACGCTCGAATTTCAATTTTATGCTCATTTCTCAGTCGAAAAACTTTAAAGTACGCCAAACTGTATTTTCGATTTCTCCCACACGTTTACCCGTCGTAAAACTGCTCGATGAATACCGTACTATAGTACGCGACCGTCAAGTCATAGCGATCCAATAACTATGTTTTTTGCGATCCGAAATAAGCCAGAGAACCGCTAAAAACGCTCTGCATTTAACCACTCTGGTTATTCCTCAGTAAAAGAACTTCAAGGAATGCCAATTTGGCCAAATTGTATTTTCGATTTCGCCCACAGATTTTCCCGTCATAAAACTGTCCGGTGAATAACGTACTATGGTACGCGACTCCAGCCAGAGCGATCCAATAATAACTATGTTTGCACGATCCGCAATACGCCAGAGAACCGCTAAAAACGCTCTGATTTCAATTTTATGCTCATTCCTCAGTCACAGAACTTAAAAGAATGCCAATTTGGCCAAATTGTATTTTCGATTTCTCCGCACAAATTTGCCCGTCCTAACTGCTCGGCGTGATATAGTAGCGAATGCTGACCTGAAACTATAAGCTACGAACGCTGCAAGCGCTCCTCAGTGGAACATTTCAAGAAATATTCCCCTCGAATATGTCAAAACATGTTTATTTAAGCTACTTCTGAGAGCTAATTCAGTAAATGTATTTCAACTCAAATGTCGTGCAAATATACTGTTCGTTGGGGATTATATATAAATTTCCCATTGGAATGTGTACATCAGTAGATTACATAGACTGTCTATATTTACCAATGTTATCCTGTGATATACAGTATTTGAATTACAATACAACTGTCATTCATTCTTTACTCTCCGATTTTCTCTTCACTCGATTGGCCGCCATTATTATCACATTTCCTGTACTATAGTACGTACTATAGCGGGTGATACCCGCGTAATTTGGTGCACTTTAAGCGGGTATCACTCATAGGGGTTGTGTGAATCGGGTGAATATTCTTGAGCAACACCACCGGGTATAATGTTTAAATTACTGAAGATAATGCCCAACCAACCGAAAGGACTACGGAAAGTACCGAACACAAAGTAAATACGACCGCTCATGACACCCAATGTACCGAGCATACTGAGAGCACCGAGCATGATGACAGAAGAACCGAAGAAATGGTCTAACGTCGTACATCGGAAAGTGTAAAAAACACCTAAGATAATGTGGAAAGCACTGGAGATAATGTAAAAAGCACCTAAGGTAATGATGAAAGCACTCAAGATAGTGGAAAAATCACCGAAGATAATGTCTAAATCACCGAAGATAAAGACAAATTCACCGAAGGAAAAGACAAAATTTCACCGTGAGACAGTCATGGCGTTCCATAGGTTTGTGTCTAAGAGATAGGCTTTTGCACATTATGCTAGCATTTTTTCGAGCATTTTAGTGAGGCGTAGACATTGAACATTATTCGAGCATTTTGGTGGCATTTTCCCGGAAAATTAATATTTCTCGCCAGAGTATATAGAAATGAAAATTACTTTTATAAACAACAAAATGAAGAATTAACTTAACCTCTTCATTTAAAGGGGAACGCCGGGGTAAAATTGAAGTTATTTTGTATGTTTGGCCTTTGTCCCATGTCTCAATTTTTGATAGCGTCATTCCCATATCGTTTCATTCGAATTAAATATTGTACCTGAAAGACGACCGAAAATGCAAATAGAAATCCGCCATTTTGGAGAAAATTTGAGCCGCGGTCAGTGGTCAGCAGCTCGTGATGACGTAGAATCGTCAAATTCACTTTCCGCGGTATTTTTATATAAAAGGCTGCTTCTTTGCTTAAATTATAATTCGTGTCGTTGTATCTGTATCCTCGACTGTACTTTGATTGTTTCAAGCGAAATAGTGACCTGTTGTGTACCTAGCTGCCATAATTATTGAAAGAAGAGGAAGAAAACCGGGAACACACGTATACGGTGACTTACTACAGGATCGCACAAGACGATCGCGCGAAGGCATGGATCGACAGAATCAGACGGAAGAATATGCCACCACTTGAAAACAGCTACGTCTGGAGCGATCATTTCATGCCAAGCTGTTTCGAGATAGATTTCTGGGAAAAATTAACAGGGGAAAAATCTAGGAGGGTCTTTAAGGATGATGCTATTCCATCCTCGTTTAGCTACGGCCCCGAAGCGAAGAAGCCGCGGTTACTCAAGCGAACATTGCATTCAGCGACGAAGGCATCGAGAAATTAGTTCTTGTCAGTTTGCTTCGTTTTTACCATGAATCAAATAAATTTGCCCACTTACATGTCGATGTTTGCACACGCTTTGAACTGAGAGGATCGCGCGACCCGATGTTGACAAATTTCAGTGTACATCCGCCCAGTTTTAAAATATATTATGCTGGGTTTACTTGGAAAATAATGGCGAGTTAACCGACCTTACAAATGACCTATAATCGGTAATTTCCGGTATTTGTTTTTCAAGTTTGTCACTCTAAAAACAGGAAGAAATAACAAAATGAAGTTAGGCAAATTCAAGGCATTCAAGTTGTAGTAAAGTGAAAAGAATTACCTTGTATATTCGCATTTTACTTTTGTTTTAGGCTCTTTCAGAACTACTTGCTGCAGACATCGATGTATCTTCACATGACCCAGTGACTAATGAACCTCCAATCTGCATTGATTTGGAAATGTCTACTACAATCCCAGAAATGCATGATGTGGGAATTTAATTTTGTTTTGATCCCATTACCCTAAAAAGCGTGGAGCTTAAAACTGAGATGTGCAACACTAAAGGCAATGATAATGTTGTATGTGGTACTGCAAATATTGACGTGTCCTCCTATACTTCTTTAGAGGTTGATATCCCACAAAATCCACATGCTGTTAAATGGAAGATTCCACATGACCCCAATTATGCCATGGCAGCACCCCCAATTAAATCCCATTGATACACCCACAGCAATTTTTCCAACCTATGACATTTTACATGTAACAAGTTTGATACAATCCCCTTACCACCAATGCAAGACGTCCTTGTAGATGAAAAAATGGATATACATGATAATGACAGACAGACAGACAGACAGACTGTGTGTTTATTAAGAAAAACATTGCAGTTAAAAAAAACTGAATTGCGCCTCTTTACAAGTAAGAAATATAAGAAATGATTTAAAACTACTACTATTATAAAATTACAAAGCGACTACTCTCAGAAATTACTTAAATGCTTCCCTGGCACTCTTAACTATGAATGAATTGAGCTAAACTTAAGACGTAAAGTTTATTATCAAGGATTGCGTTATAATGTTTTGCTGTTTTGGAAAGAGTAAATAAAGCCGCAATGAAGCTGCGCAATAGATGGAGTAGCCGAAGGAGAGCTCCGTTTTCACATCCCTTTAATCGATTTATAAAGGCAACAAGGAAGAAACAGAAAGACCAATATAACAATTTATCAACAGAGTTGAGTTTATTTGTCACTTAGTCTGTTATAGAATTACAATTAACGGATAACTCGTACAACATACCAGTCTGAATTTCGCAGTATTACATTTGTTTCTTCATCGCTTGCCATGCATTTGTCGCCTATTAAAGTCTTCGGGGTTGCTAACCGCTTCATCAGAGCTCACACGCTGTTCAAACTGGTACGGCCGAATTGAAAAACTTTCGCAGGCATGTTCCTCACCTATTTTATTAGAATACGTCCCAGAATCGGCCACTTTTAGCGATGATATAAAGGCAAAAGCCCCTTCTTCACCAATGCAAAATATTGTACACCACTCGACACAACTCTGGGTTTGACGATTTACGTCACACGATGATACGCTGACCGCTTTCTGAACAAGCAGGCAATTTTCAAGATGGCGGATTTCTATTTGCATTTTCGGTCGTCTTTCAGGTGAAATATTTCATTTCAATGAAACGATATGGGAATGATGTTATCAAAAATTGAGACATAAACCCGAGGCCAAACATACGAAATACCTTCAATTTTACCCCGGAGTTCCGTTTCACTGAAAGGGGGCAAAGGATTAACAGAACAACAGATCATTTTGAGAATTATCTTCTGGTGTATTGCGACTTTTACATGCGTTCTTGTTAACTTGTTCTACTACGTAAACGTTTTTATTAAGCACCGAACTGTAATTGTGTTGAAACATTGAAATTATGAAAATTTTAAAACCCCCATGTCTGAGCATTAATTAAGCGAGCATTTTAGTAACATTTTTGGCGGAAACCGAGCATTTTAGTTCGATTTTAGTGGGAAAAATGGAGCATTTTAGTGGGGAAATAAAAGCGTAATGTACAAAAGCCCACTGAGAGAGACATGCAATGTAAACTGTAGAAATGACATCTCCAACGGCTGATAAATTATATACATAATATTACCTGGTTGTTGATAATCCTAGCCGGCACAACTTCCTCGGGTTCAAAAGAATGAAATATCCTTTACATAGACCCAAACAGTGTGACATATGACTGCTTTCAAACACAGCCTTTCTGAACAAGGGGTTTTTCCCTTTTCAGGGGTCACTCACAAAGAACAGAAATATGTGCTTTGCATAGCACTTTCATTTTCAGCTACAGGTCAATTCCCACGTAAGCCTTAAATTTTGGAATATTTCGTCAAAAATATGTAAGCACCATGGAGTAAACTGTTTCAAGTGCGTTGGTAGACCTAGAACAAGGCTAGAACAATCGATTGACAGTCCGCACATTTGTAAGACTGGGAGCTTTTTGACGTATGAAGGAAAATTCCATTATTCCATATATGGTTACTCGATTAACATCTCAATCTTCCTTTGTCGTTGAAGCGAAAGGGATTTTTCCCCAACAGTACCTTTCAGTTTCGCCGGAAGCCTTCATCAATTGCTGTCAAATTCGGACTGCGCATTTGGGGAAAACCCTCTCTTCTTTCAATTTCAGTTACTCGACTCCTTCGTTGCTTCCCGAAAGGAACATGTTATCGTCTTTTGCAAGCGAAGTTTTGGTAAATATCAGCGCGCTGTTTTCTAACTTGTAATTCGCTTCCTACTTTTGGTATTTGCATGTCTGTTCATCACCAGACTGAACGTTTCAACTCTTTCTGCTAATTTCGTTTGGTGTCGTTGGCCAAGAGAAGAGAGTCTTGAACCTGTCGTTGGTGTACTGAAATAGTACTGAAATAGTCATTCGTAATTTGACAGGGATCACAGAAAATGGAAGACCTAGGAAGGAAGATGCTAATAAAAGAGGACTTGGAGACTGTGGAGGACCCTGTAGGTAATGTATAGACGACCACTTATTTCAGTTGATAATAAGAATTCGGGTTGTCTTTTGGCTGTAAATAGATCAATAACAGCCATTGGTGAACAGGAAGTTGCGGCGTCTTCAACGAGAATACCTGGCCGGCATGGCCCAGTTGTTCAATAGCGGGAAAACTTTATATCCAGTGGATAAGTCACTACTTTACCTACGGTGGCCCAGAAGTGCACACAGAATATAAATCACTCACACCGAATTCGAATCACTCAGACCGAATTCATAATCACTCAAACCGAATTCGAATCACTCACACCGAATTCATAATTACCCACACCGAATTCATAATCACTCACCGAATATAAATCACTCGCACCGTATTCACTACTACGATAACATGTACCACTATCAAAAACCCACATTCGAAAGAAATCATCAGCAGATCTAGCCTCCCACGCAAACGTTCTTACGGGTTCGTCACGCAAATGCGTGACGAACCCGTAAGAACGTTTGCGTGGGAGGCTACAGCAGATCCTTCTTCACGTGGGATCGAATAATCTTCGAGATCAGGTTTCACTGTTCCGGTGAAACAATCCCGGATCTGGCAAGGTCAGTCGCAAGCGAGACAAATACTCAGATTACATTGTCAGAACTGGACACAACGTCAGACAATGTTCCTTATGATTTGGTGAAAACTGTAAACATGACGCTGAAGAAATATTGCAACCAGAACAACTGGAAACTCGTGATTTCACTTAAATGTTAGAATAATAACCTTTCGTTCAACAGTTTTCCGAATTGCTCAAATCCTCACATTTGATTTGATTTGTGTTGATTTGAATTGCGTTAATTGGTTGATTTCAGTTTACAGTGTCCTCAATTAGTGCTCCAGCACTAGGACACTTTGACTTACATGTACTGCCTGCCTGCCTGCCTGACTGACGGCCTGCATGAATATTTGACAATTCTACTTGCAGCAATTCTAACGGTTTAAGTTAATCACATCCCAGCCAAGGTCCCACGGAAACTGTACAATCTGTTAGTTATGGTTCAGATAGAAATGTTACCGGTGATCCCGTCACAGAAAGTGGAAGAAAATCAAATTCTCCCACTCTTGGCTTTTCTAACATAAGGGGTTTTAAGATAACTACCCTAAATATTATAGCCAGTCTACTCAAGCATGATGATAAAATAATTGAGGTGATATTTGGCATCCGAAGATATCAATATTTTGGCGCTAAATGAAACTCGAATCGATGACTGTGTCTTGTTAAGAGCTAATCATACCTGGCTTCTCTCTTGAAAGAAACGACCGCGACAGAAATGGTGGTGGGTCGCATTTTACCTTAAACAGACGATAAATGATGAGAGCATGTCAAATCTCAAATAGGTTGTAAGGTGATAGCACCGAAGGCTGTTATTTAAAGTGGAAACCTGGTATTGAGCCCCTATGAGTCTGGAATTGAAACCTTGAACACTTTTGAGACCCTTCTCGAAAAATGTGAGGTCTACGATCTGGAAACCAACATTATAGGTGATTTTAACTATAATGTCTCGGAACGAGTTAGTTCTAGTTCATGACATTGTATTATTTACTTGCACAAATCCCATAGTACACCTGTTTTATCCCCCAAAGTTTTGCATAATCATTGTTTGCAATTTCTCTTGGGACATGAAGATGTCCCGAGAGAAATCGAAAACAATCCCTATGCAAATTTGTGGGTGGTAAAAGAGGTGT
Organism: Montipora capricornis; assembly: GCF_036669925.1. Classification (NCBI taxonomy): domain Eukaryota; kingdom Metazoa; phylum Cnidaria; class Anthozoa; order Scleractinia; family Acroporidae; genus Montipora; species Montipora capricornis. Next base: position 44,900,350 of record NC_090888.1, on the reverse strand, counting down.
ATTATGGGATTTGTGCAAGTAGAGAATACAATGTCATGAACTACAGCCAAGTCATTCCTAAACGCAGAAAGGTGCAAATTTCTAAATTGTGTGCTAGTGATGACAGTGGGAGTGGTTATAGAAGAATAGAATTTCTTAACTGTATATATGAGAAAATGGCAATTTAGGCCGATGTCAGAGACTCCATGACGGGAAAACCTGGATGGGTTTTTAGTGAAGAATACATAAATTAATGTTCTAGAACTGGCAGTATTACGTGGAGGGACTTGAAGTAATTGTGAATATTGATACAAGTTAAACAAGTCAACAAATCTACTGGTTTGGTAATTTGGAGGATTTGCCGAGACATTATAGTTTAAATCACCTAAAATGTTGGTTTCCAGATCGTAGACCCCACATTTTTCGAAAAGAGTCTCAAAAGCTTTCACAATTCGAGATCCATAGGATGTCAATAGCAGCTTCCCACCATAAATAACTTAGCATTCGGTGCTATCAGCTTACAAGCAACCTATTCGAGATTGGCATGCTCTCATAAAAATGATAATTTATCTCATCGCGCAGAATGCCTGGACATCATGAAAAATTAACAATCACTGAGGCGGCAAATTCGAATGCGATCGCGCTCTAAAGAGCCATAAATTAGAGAAGAATGGGTCGAAACTAGGCAACTAGGGTTCACAAAATTCACTTTCCCGAGTCTCAGAAATGATAACTTCAAGGTTCACGCACGGCTTCTTGAAAATCAAGGATTAGTCTATAATTTGCACTAAAAAGGAATGAAATCGAGGAAGTAGAAGTTTTCTGTTTTTCACTTGAATATACGGAAAATTTTGCAAATTTTCGTATAGACAGTAATTTTGGAGAGCAATTTTGGGAAAACTAACATACCTACTAGACTTTCACGCACGGCAAATGGCAGATGAGTCTGTCCTTGAAAAGAATCTGTTTTGGTCACAAGGAACCTTTCTGTTTTTCAGTTTGAAAATTATTAGTCGTAGTTTCATTTGAAAATGGCGCGTTTGAAGCTGGCGAGCTATTGTTTTCAGCCCAGACATGAATAACAATGCCTGTCCAATGAAACAATGCCTATTGTTGAAAACTATGTAGTAAGGTCTGCCGTTAAAAATCGTTTTGGCCATGATGCGCTCAGCTTCGAAGGTGCCAAGAACTTCAGGTTTTCTTTCACATTTACGGTCACGGGGAATCGACGGCGTCTCAATGGACTTGTAAAATCCTTGAGGCGGGCGAGAACGTTTCTCCATGGTCTTTTCGTCTGTCACTCTCAGCTAGGTTACAATGAATTTTATAATGACAAATCATCGAACAAAGGATCGAAAAGCGCCAATGGCGTTCCATGTAGACCCGACTACCCAAATTAGCATACCCAAGCAAAAGTAATCTTGTTGTTCTTAAACACGGTGCCATAGCTTGCAGCTTTTTCACGTTTCTTAGCAAAATGTTCTAGTCAAACCTTCTATTTCTTTCGAAACAAAGAAAAGGCACGCACGCGCTAGCTTTTTCGATCATAAGCTACTCAAGATTCAGGCGAAACAAGTCTATTCACTTTATTTAAAAATCGACATTTAAGTTTTCATAGGTACGAATGCCTGTAAACGCACCACATTTGTTGCTTACTAAGAACAAACTCGGTTAAAGAATCCTTTGAGTTAAAAAAGTTACAATTCTAAACTCGCCTTTTAGATCAAGGCTACCCCAAAAGCTTCGTCGAGGATATCTTGTCAGAGCAAGAATTCTTTCACTTTAATTTAACAACCAAGGAGTTACACACGAGTTACAAAAAGCGTCGGGAACCTTCTCGCAACCAAGATCCGTCAGCCTCTTATTCATTTCGATTCATTTATATTCATTCATTAAAAAGCGAAACGAAGCCTTTTAAATGTTATACTTACCCGCATTTCATTGACAGAAACGCGAAGCAGAAACGCGCTAAAAGACACAATCACTTTACATTCACGCACGAGCAACGCAACAAACTTTAATGAAGCTCACTGCTGATTGCCACAGGCCTTAATCACACGGCGGCCATCTTGAGTCGCGAGGGATTGAAAAGTTTTGTTTTTGTGCACCGAAACTCGTTTCCAAACATTGAGCAAGAAAGTTCTTTTTCTCGATTGTTTCGCTCTGTTAAACGTTGATTCGAGTTGATTCATTTCTTTTGACAAATTTCAGTCTGTCGATTGCACGTAAGAAACTGTGCCGGAAAATAGCGGCCTTTTTGGTTATGATTGTTTTGAACCAGGGGGCCGAGCGCTTTTTTTCAGTAAATGCGAAATCCTAAAACAGGCATTTGGCGAGATCAGAAATGGTAAATGCAAATTTGAAATGTTTGTGAAAGTCGGCTTGTAATGCATTCTCAAAGTATGATATCGAGTAACAATAGCGAAAACAATAACTTGAAACGTCCTTTGTTTCTTAGCTCCGCCCTGACAAGTTAATGAGCAAAGCAGAATTCCCCAAGGGAGAAAGAGCGCGTAATATTTGACCAATGAGAACCATTTGAGTCATTCTTGGCCGCTAATTTTACTGATCTATAATTTTTATTGCTCTGGAAGTAAATGTCCGGAGAACAATAGGAATTCTGCGCGATGGTCTTTCTAAGGTAAAATGCGACCCCACCACAATTTCTGTTGCGGTTGTTTCTTTCAAGAGAGTAGCCAGGTATGCTTAGCTCTTAACTAGACACAGTCATCGACCCGACTTTCATTCAGCGCCAGAATATTGATATCTTCGGTGGACTTACTATAATATTTAGGGCGGTCATCTTAAAACCCCCAATGTTAGAAAAGCCAAGAGTGGGAGAATCAGAAATTTGATTTTCCTCCATTTTCCCTGACAGGATTGCCGGTAACATTTCTATCAGAACCATAACTAACAGATTGTACAGTTTCCGTGGGACTCTTATTAGGATGATATTAACTAAGACCGTTAGAATTGCTGGAAGCAGAATTGTCAATTATTATATGGCTCTGTCTCACAAGGACTGGGAACTACCAAGTTCACGAATTTGATTGGCTGAAATCGATATTGACCGCGGTCTAGATTTTCCCATCTAGACCGGCATCTAGATCGGTAATGTTTTGCAGTGAAAAGATGCGAATTAAAATGCAAAAATATTCAGTATTTTCTTCTACCAATATTTATTTATGGAAGTGCCAAACAGCATGATGACAAAAGAGAGGATGACGAACAAACTTTGACAGAATTAAGTTCAGCTCATCGCCACTCATAGCCGTTCGCAAGCAAAATGTGAGTTAGTACAAACCAGTTACATTAAACGAATTAAATTGTTCTTGTTTGGCCATATAATAAACATCTTATTAACCGAGTTAGGTCGGTCTGTATGGGAGAATCTTGACCTCGGTCGCTGGTACAGACCTCACTGTGTTCGGTCTGTACTGGCGACCTCGGTCAAGATTCTCCCATACAGACCTCCCACTCGGTTAATAAGAACTAAATATTCATGCAGGGCGAGGAAAGAAAAGGAACTTTATTTAAGTCAGTCAAAGTGTTCTAGCGCTGGAGCACTAATTGGGGACACTGTAAACTGAAATCAACCAATTAACGCAATTCAAATCAACGCAAATCAAGTCAGATGATGAGGATTTGAGCAATTCGGGAAACTGTTGAACGAAAGGTTGTTACTTCTAACATTTAAGTTAAATCCACTCTTTTTTTGGGCCATTTGTCGTAATGTTCAGGTGCGCACGAGTTTCCAGTTGTTCTGGTTGCAATAATATTTCTTCAGCGTCTTGTTTACAGTTTTCACCAAATCATAAGGAACATTGTCTGACCTTGTGTCCAGTTCTGACAATGTAATCTTGGTATTTGTCTAGCTTGCGTGACCTTGCCAGATCCGGGTTGTGTCACCGACCACATTGGTTCCTGATCTCGAAGATTATTCGATCCCACGTGAAGAAGGATAGTGCTTCATGTCACTTATAGTAGCACCAATTATCGTAGTAATGAATACGGTGTAAGTGATTTATATTCCGTGTGAGTGATTATGAACTCGGTGTGGGTAATTATGAAATCGGCGTGAGCGATTTGAATTCGGTTTGAGTGATTATGAATTCGGTCTGAGTGATCCGAATTCGGTGTGAATGATTCGAATTTGGTGGGAGTGAATTCGGTGTGCACTTCTGGGCCACCGTACCATCCAGAGCGTAAAAAATGTTGGCCAAGGTTTTCGCATATCCGCTTATTAAGAAGCACGCAGCTAGCAGAGGTTTTTTTTTATTTTAATCTTGTTGCTTGCATTATTTGGTTCTTTAAACCCTACGGATATCTTTACCGCTGCCGCTTTCTTGAAGACTTCCCTAAAAAGGACCATTTAATGCGAGCGATAAAATAAAAAAAAACCTCTACTAACAGGGTAACTTAGATGTGCTTAAAGTACTGTTTATATTCACTGTTACATGGGGTGTTACAGTTGAAAGCTAAGACCTAAACCCCCTGGGGCCCGTTTCTCGAAAGTCCCGAAATTTCGGGAGTCACAATTCCCTTTGTATCTCAAGAACGGAGGGGATTTAAGTCGTCAAACTTCACAGTCAGTTTTCTTTTTGTTTCCCTGAAAACATGTTAAAAGATCAGCTTTCCAAAACAAGCAGTTGGCAGTTTCACGAGTGGTTTTTCGGGCCCGAAAAGTTGTCAGGAGTTTCGAGAAACAGGCCCCTGGCCCGGGTTGCTCGAAACTTTGTTAGCGCTAACTATCGTTAAATACCATGAAAACCTATAGATTTTGATACCTCTTAACGGTTGGCGCTAACCAGGGTTCGAGCAACCGGCCCCTGGGTCTTAGTTTCCGTAGAAGAAAAACTGGAGCCCTATAGTCTCAGTTTTCGTACCACGAAACTAAGACCCTTTTTCAACTGAAAATTACGGGAACCAAAGTTGGGAAAACTTACCGCTAGTCAGAGATGTTGTCTCCATACAAGCTTTAAGTCAAACAGACAAGGCGCCATGACAAGCTCTTTTGAGTGTTGTGTGACAGACAAAAAGTGACATTCGCCGATAAACACACGACTGGCAAGGAAACTAAAGATGGGGTCGGTGTCACAGTGATATGGGCATCCCCTCATTTTGGGTGTCTGTTGAATAACTCCGCCCCCTATTGAAAGCCAAGTATACTGAGCGAATCGACGTTCGGCACGTCCTAAGGTAGCACGTGTGATTGACATGACATTTCAAACATTTTTCGCGCGCAAATTATGGTGGGAAAAAATGAAAAGCGATTTTAGCTGTTTCAAAATTAATTTATCAGAATTTTTTTTTCGGGAAATATACTTCACAGCCCACAGATTCAAGATTTGCAAAAACAAGAAATTTGGCGAAACGCCCAAATCTACCTTTAACGAGACCTTAAGTCACTGATGCATCTTTCCATGGCGCACACAGCCACAGCCTGATCCATCGAACTGTTAGGCTTAAAAGACAAGTAGAGTTCAGTGTCATCATAGAAGCAATGAGCGTCAGTTAGATGAAATTGTATTATCTCGAAGAGCTTTGAGGCGTAAACCACAAAAAGAAGCGGACCCAGACAGCTACCTTGTGGAAAACCCAAGCGGAAATCGAAGCTATCTGATTTAACCACATCGAGGAAAATACGTTGACTACGCCCTAACAAGTATGACGCAAACCACTCTAGGGCTTTTCCGCGTATACCAAAGCTTGTTTTCAAGCGTCTAAGTAAAATTCCATGATCCATTCTGTCGAATGCGGCACTTAAATCAGTCTAAAAGGACG
>NC_090888.1:44887087-44889587 GCF_036669925.1 Montipora capricornis | reverse complement strand
CAGTGAAATCATTAAGTTTAGTGGCACCTTGCGTCCATAGATCGAAAATGTCGTCTCTATACCGCCACCATAATCTGGGTTTGATTGTACCGGACTTAGCCTTTTGCTCAATAACTCCCATTGCTAAATCAGCGTAACTACAAGCATTTTTCGAGCCCATAGCCGTTCCATGAATTTGTAGGAAATGTTTGCCTTGAAAGTTGGAATTGTTGTGTTCAAGACAGATCTTGACAGCTTCAACAATACATGGAGTGGATGGGACCTGAATTTCACGTGAATTGAGAGCATCGGTAACAGCTTTAATTCCCAAGTTGTTATCGATGTTTGGAAACATCGAGACAACGTCCCAAGAAACGAGAAGAGTTGCCTTTGGGAATGGCCCATCCTTATTTAGATCTTCGATTTTTTTGCAATAAATGAGTTGTATCTTTGACAAAAGAGGGCAACTTTTGAGCTAATGGTTTGAGATAGTATTCTGTAAAAGCTGAAAGATTTTCAATAGCTGTCCCGCAACAAGATGTAATTAACCGTAAGGGATTCCCTTCTTTATGTGTCTTAATTGTGCCGAAGGCCTTTGCCCGGTTTAGGTTTGTTGTTAACAACCCAGTTAGCGATGTCCTTATCGATTTGTCCCTCGAGTAGCCACTTATTACTCCACTTACTGATGCTGTGAACGGAGTTGATGCTAGGATCCGAATCTAATGTTTCATAATGGAGTGGGTTTTCTAGCTGGCCAAGCATTTTATCAGAATATTCTGTTTGGTCAAGGATCACAAATTTAGATCCTTTATCCTGAATTTTGATGACTTGTTGATCTAATGTTTTAAGTTTTGAAAGGGCCCTTCTCTCGCCTGCCGTGAGATTGTCAGGAACAATGGAAAAATTGCTAGGATTAAATAAATCGTTCTTTTACCGATTCAAGAAACAACTCAACCTCCGGGGAATTTAGAAACTGGGGCTTTCCACGATGACACTTTCTTAACTTTAGGAAACAAAGATTCATTATGTGCTACATCAGAGTTAGATTGATTGTAAAAAAACGTGGTAGCTCTGATACGGTGTTCAAATTTTTTCCCAATCCTCTAGTAATTTAACTCTATTAACGTCACGTGGGACTGGACAAAAAGAAGGACCTTTACTAAGCAAAGATTTCTCGTTCTGATTGAGTTCCCGTGAAGATAGGTTAATGGGAAAAATTTCTTTCCATTAACTCTAACATTGACTGAAGGGATAAGTTTTTGTAACTTAGCTACTCTAACCTTTTTAGAAAAACGTCTATTCCTATGTGTTGATGTCGGTGTGTTCTCTTCATTTGAGAGTTCAGCATGGTGTTGATTGCTGCTGGTGTGATCTCTGAATTTTCTTGATCTTGTTCCGGTACTTGAGGTTTAGGTTTCTGTTCAAGGTGGCAATGTTTTTCTTTGCTTGATTCCAAGAACTGCTGGCTGTTGTCTGGTCTTGTTCATCGAAGAGAGTTTTTCGTTCTTCTTCCAAGTGTAATTTGCGAGTCGTGGTATCCGCAAAATTAACAAGATCATTGAGAATGTTCATCGATGCTGTATTCAGATGTTGCTCGCATCGTTGTTGGAGAGTCTCATCTTTTGAGCCCAAAGCCAGGTTGAACTTTCAGCCTAAGGCCTCTCGGAATAGAGTTAAGTTGCTTACAGCGTGTTAAAAAAACGGGAGTGATGTTGGAATCGCGTCAGCTTGTTTCCAGGTATTAGTGATGTTTTGTGCAGACCGGGACATCATCGGATCAATAAAGATTCCAGGCACTCAATTCGGTGAATGAATAAGTAGAATGATAAAGATTGAGTATCCAACGGTGATGCCACTTGCGAGGGAGGATCCAAAAGGATACAAAAACCTAAAAGGAACAGAAACCTAAACCTCAAGTACCGGAACAAGATCAAGAAAATTCAGAAGATCACACCCAGCAATCAACACCATGCTGAACTCTCAAATGAAGAGAACACACCGACATCACACATAGGAATAGACGTTTTTCTAAAAAGGTTAGAGTAGCTAAGTTACAAAAACTTATCTCTTCAGTCAATGTTAGAGTTAATGGAAAGAAATTTTTCCCCATTAACCTATCTTCACGGGAACTCAATCAGACGAGAAATCTTTGCTTAGTAAAGTCCCCTTCTTTTTGTCCAGTCCCACGTGACGTTAATAGAGTTAAATTACTAGAGGATTGGGGAAAAATTTTGAACACCGTATCAGAGCTACCACGTTTTTTTTACAATCAATCTAACTCTGATGTAGCACATAATGAATCTTTGTTTCCTAAAGTTAAGAAAGTGTCATCGTGGAAAGCCCCAGTTTCTAAATTCCCGGAGGTTGAGTTTGTTTCTTGAATCGGTAAAGAACGATTTATTTAATCCTAGCAATTTTTCCATTGTTCCTGACAATCTCACGGCAGCGAGAGAAGGGCCCTTTCAAAACTTAAAACATTAGATCAACAAGTCATCAAAATTCAGGATAAAGGATCTAAATT
>NC_090888.1:44869587-44877087 GCF_036669925.1 Montipora capricornis | reverse complement strand
ATTTACTATTTCTCAGTAAAAGTCTCTCACTTTTTTCGAAAAATGCTTCTCATTTTACCAGCACTTTTATTTTATATATTGTCTTTTGTTTCGGTCAACAAACGAGGCGTCTAATCATGTGAGTAAATAGACTCTATTCGTTTTAGCTTATGTTAAGGCACTCAAACCACTTACTGATGATAACGATTTCTGTGTCGATTTAATACTTGCAGACCTCAATACAGCCAAGGCCACCAGATCTAATTGGATAGCCACGAAAGTCGGTGAGTGCCCATTCAGGTCATTTCTCAGTAATACGGTCAAAAATAAAGGAAGTCGAGAAACGCTTTCCCATTTTACCAGCACTTTTCTTTCAAATATTGTCCTTTGTTTCGGTCAGCAAACGAGGCGGCTAATCATGTGAGTAAATAGACTCTATAGCGAAAGCCTGGTTTTCACTAGCGACGCAAGCACAAACACAAGTGCAAACATAAGAGCGCTTATTTCACCGTGAAAAAGGGGTTGACGCAAGCATAAGCACAAACACAAGGATCTTTTGTTTTTCTTTTCCTTGTGCTTGTGCTTATGCTTGCGTTCGCTTGTGTCGTGTGAAAACGGCAAGCAGCGCAAGCTCAAGGAAATCTTCTACGTTTGGCCAATTACAGCACTCGTTCCAGATTCCGTGCGTCTGAGAATTTGAGCAAACTGGCGGATGCTGTGGTTGATTATTATGCTTATGTCGAAGTTCGTTTTCACTAGCATAAGCTACTTATGCTTGCGCTAGTGCTTGCGTCACTAGTGAAAACCAGGCTGAAGGCACTAAATATAATATATAGATTTAGCCAAGCCTAAAAGCGGAGCTACCGTTTCTAACCCCAGTATATTAAAGAATTATGCTTCTGCATAAAGCACCAAATTAATCGTCATTAGTGTATGCAGTTTACAGTGATCAAACACCGCTGAGCTGACAGCAGTAAATAAACAAGCAAACAATAACCAACAATTTTAATCAACATGTAAAACTGAAATTACATACACAGTAATCTTTCACAACATTTTCCGTTTGACTGATAATCTTTACACTATCTCTCTTCAGTTTAGAATAACAGAAAAAATGTTACTAATTAAAAAAATCAAGCTAAAGAGCAGCAAATTCGCATACTCGACTTCAATTTCACATTCAAACAAAGCAGCGTACAACTGGACGTCCATTTCAAATAAAAAGCCTTTAAATGTGAAATATGCCAGAATCTCTGTCAACACGGAATTGCAAACGTTTTCAGGCCTTCCCTGTTTTTTAGCGAATTTTACAAAATCTCTGAGGCAGCAAGGCATATATTAAAAAGGAAAACATTTACCTAAAAGCAGGAGCCCATTAGAATGGGCTCCTGCTGAAAGCTAATTAACCGTTGTAAACAAGTGTTTTGTCTCTCGCTCTATTTCTCTCAGCTTTACAGTGTTCTTCAATGAATCTTCTCTTCTTCTCCTTCCTTGGCTTCTCTTGAGGCTTTCTTCTCTTAAATTTCTCAAATTTCGTCGCCTCTTCTCTCGTGCTCTTTCCTGCTCTTTATCCCGTTGCTCTTCACTAAATTTCCCGCCAGAAAAACGCGGGATGCCAAATGCAACACTGCCACGCGATTTCCCGTCAAGGAAAATTGCTCGAACACTCCCGTTCCCAGACGTTGTCCTGCTTCCCCATCTCCAACCCGACAGTCTGTACGGACGGGCGTACGCTGAAGTCATAACCCAAATTTCTCGCATGTATAGATATGTTACAAAAAATCTTATCTGTGGTGCTCCGCTGGCGCGCTTTGCGCGCCTGAGTTCTGCTAATAACATATTAGGGACCTTTAGCACCGAGAGTTTTCCCAGCGACGGCTACATCGGTGGGCAAAAGAGACTGGGGCTAAGATGGCGTTGTTCCCGCCCAAACATTTCATTTCGTTTCATTTCATTTCATTTCCCGACGGCAACTTGCTGACCACTTTAAAATCTTTGTCCGCGAAAATGAACAAATTTAACACTTGTCAGGAGATACTTTTGCTTAGCTATGCAGGAACCCACATCTCTGACGAAGACCTTGTTCCATTATACGCTTGTTATCACTCAAAAATGCAGATTTTGGCTTTTAATCGTAGGATGTTTTCGAACTAGAAAACATGAATTCAGCTGACTGCAAGGCCGAATTTCGAGTTGTAAAGGCAGACCCTGTCTCACCTTGCAAATGCTTTACAGATTCCAGCTGTGTTCCGTTGCAGACAGAGGAGCATTTGCGATAGTTTAGATGGTCAGGACTGTTTGTGCTGCGGAGACGAACAAGTCAGTCCATGCATGAGCGGGACTTCCTTTCTTTTCTCCAAACGCATTTCTGGTTAACATTTCTCTTAGAAAAATCACGTCATGTTCGTCTCTCCGCTCCATCGGCCTAGAGTGAAGCATAATTTTGATAAGAATGAAGATTCAAAACAGCCAAAACCTTTATCAAGTTACCTTACTCACTTGTATTTTGGCATTTGATCGTCAGATACCGCCATTGTCAGTCTGAGTCTACAACTGTCCTTTTGAAATACGATGACTAAAATGCGTTTTATGCCAAAAGCCATTCAAAAAAATCACGAGAAGGTGAGAGGAGTCGCTAACCTACGACGTCAAACGGAAATAAAACTTTTGGTCCCCGTACGACCGTCCACCCCTCCACGTATGCCAATGTGACCAGTATCACGTGACAATATCACGGGCTGAAATTTATAGAATCAATACTTGTAAACTTGTCTCCAGCTAGTTTACGTACATCTTTGATATTGGACATCCATGTTATGGTCAATTGACAACTGTCAAAACAAGATATCCGCTGACCACTATCAAGTGACCATATCGCGGGCTCATCGAGGCCAGCTGTTTTTATATGTTGACCGCTGACCAGGTACCGGTTTTCGGTTGGATCGCAGGCTCAATCTAGGATAACTTATTGTAAGAATACAAACCCCGGAAGCTCAGCTTTTAGGCTTGGCTAAATCTATATTTAACCAATATCCTGCGAAATCACGCGGAATATCGCCTGATACTTAGCCGACGAGGCAGTAGGCCGAGTTGGCTAAAATCAGGCAATATTCCGCAAGATTGAGCAGGATAATGGTTTTATTATTCAAGACGTTGATGACACAGCACAAATTTCTAAGTTGATTGAGAAAAAAGGCTGGAAAAACTACCATTTTTCTCCGCGACACACAAAATTACGTATATCGCAGGATATCTGTTGAGCACGCACGACGAATATTGCGCGCGCTATGAACATATTTGGACATTGTCACAATGTGTTGAATAATAAATTACAGTATATATACTGTAACATTTTGAGCCACTAACTATGGTCGATATATATGGGTTATTGACCAAGCTTGTTCGGTCAAGACGGCTGGATATTGGCCAAGTTCTTTTTTTGCCTGTTTATACACGCAAAGAAAGAACGAGGCAAATATCCGGCCATCTTGACCGGAAAAGCTTTGTTAATAAAGGAATTATTATATGGGATATAAACACCAAAAAAATTATCTTTGATCTTGAGGGAACAAGCGAGAAATCCCGAGCAGGCAAGATACCTCCATCCTGCCCGCTCGGGTAGCCAATCACAGCGCGGGATTTGGTTTATCTTGCCCTTTCAGGTAAATAGTCATGTAAGAAACTAAACTATATACCGACTAGAAATTAAGGCATAATAGATACTGAAGGCACTCAAACTACTTACTGATGAAAATTATTTACGTGCTTTGGTAATCGCAGTCAGGTCCTCATCCTACGTCTATCTGTGGATAAACACCGGTGAGTGCCCATTCATGTCATTTTCTACATACTGTGCTCAGTTGCTGTGCCGACTTACCACGTTCTCGGCAGACAGACATTCATTTTAACTATTTCCTTGGTTTCTCCACTGGAAGGTGTTTATGATGTGGGGTCTCAAGGGCCTCTACTCCCATTTCCAACCTCTTTTGTCTTTAGAAAAATGTTCTAAGTATTATCACATTTTCGTCACCACGCACCCAGCCTATCTTTTTAAAGTTTGAATTACTTGACATTTTTGTTATTTATAAATACCAAGTCTTCCGCTTTATATTTCTTCATATCCAGAAGCATCTACCTACCTCTCTCGGCAGCAATAACTATAGTACTTTATCGTTACTTATTTATTGATTGATTAATTTATTATTCATGTTCTGAGTAAAACGGTCGAAAGTGAACAAAGTCCTTCACGTTTTTTGAGAAACGCTTTCTCGTTATACCAGCACTTTTTATTTCAATATTGTCTTTTGTTCCGGTCAACAAACGAGGCGGCTAATCATGTGAGTAAATAGACTCTATTCGTTTTAGATGATGTTATGATGAGGAAGGAATCGACCGTTGTGGGTGGCTATGAATTTATTGGAAGGGCACGACGTAAGATAGTCAAATTCCCAAACTCCACCGAATCTGGGTGGCAGAAGATAAGCGGTAAGTGCCCATTCATTTGATTTTCTACGTGCTGTGGCTTGCTATGCGGACCTACCAAGTTCTCGGCAGGCAAATCTTCGCTTAAACTGTTTCCTTGCTTTCCTTTTGGAAGGTGCTTATGATGGCGGTTCTCAAGGTACACCGTGTGACCCGCATTTGGAGATGGAACACTCTGCTGCTAATGGCAAAAAAAGCCAGTGGACTTTGTTAGTGAAATGCAGGGAAAAAGTACCACCGGAACAAGAGACGCTTTCAACCAGACACTGGTCAAATATTACGGAGGTTTTTCCAGATGCGAAAGTGAAAGAACTTGCTAAAACAGTACATCTTACTTTAACTGAAGCTATGGAAAGCTATGAGTTCGCTGTATTTGGAAAACCAGGCAACAATGACCGAAAGAGAATGCAGGTGGGAATATTCGGGTCGAAACCAAAGAAAGGTCAGGATTGGAACATATTTGTGACGCTATTTGATGACACTTTGATGGAGTTGAAGGTATGGTCGATGAATTTAGCTTTTTGTTAACAAACACTGGATACTGTCATTCCTTTAGGAAATGTTTGGGCTAAATTTATCAATACGCGATCAAATTAAGAAAGAATTGTACAAGGCCGGGACAGATATGATTACAAACTTAGCCGACTTGGAACGGTACGTTTTGTATAAATCAGTATATTTATATACGTCGGGTTGTTCTACGTAGTATGGCCAGACAAAAATAAGGCGACAATAGTTTGACGAAATTGTTGATGTAAGGGCTCACAAAACGATCGTTGTAAAGTGCTAATCGCCGCTTGGACATAACAATACAAATGCTTCAAAGGCCTCTTTTAATTCGTTCAGGAATTAGGCGTGGGTCGCACTTGGGAAACTTCTCACGGAACGTTTCCAAGGGCTTGCCTCACCCTTCTTAATTATACATTTCTTGCAACTTATTTCTTCTCACCTTCCCTTTAGCCTGATGATCACATGTTCTCCCGCGATGCGTTTTCCCCTGTCTTCTTTTTAGAGGGTGGAAAGAGAAGGGTCTTCATCACGTTTCACGGAAAATAAAATGGCCTTCACTTTCACATTTCACAGACAATGAAATGGCCGTTTCACGAAAAAAAATAACTTTTTGACACAAAATATTTTTCTTACGTTTGTTAGCAGGTACAGGCAGCCGTCTGCCATAAAGAAACGCATCAAAACTATTACATTGGGAAGAGTCTCGCGACCTTCTGAGACGATTTCTGAGCTAGTTTTCGCCGTGTTGATTGACCAGCAAGGCTGTCAAGGATAGGGAGCGAAGGCTCGCGTTTCAGGGAATCACGCAATCCAAATGTACCTCATTCGTACTAATTTTCGCGGGCACTTAATTTCGCGAATTTGGAACACGAATATTTCGCGAGCATTAATTTTCGCAATTTTGTGATGCTAACTTTGATAAAACCTTGTCGGTTTTCTGGCCTTTGAAGACATCCCAGACGAGCAGCGCTTTTTGAGTTGCCTGTAGTTTCAACTCCTTCCGTATTAGATCTACATAAGGTTTGATTACTTTATCTATCAGACTTAACGTTTCCGTCTCATCTGAATAGTGTTTTGGATTCTACGAGACCAAAAATCCCTTCGGAAACTGAAAATCCCTTCGCTGGCTTGCTGTGGTTTTCCCTTGGTATATTATTTGCATTGGCAAAAAGTTACCGGAGAGAGATATAACAAAAGTAAGTGCAATACTTCTTTTGTCAGTGAGGCCTTTTTATTGGTACAGAAGAAGAATTGCTCGCACGTATTTCGGGTGAATAGTGGTTGTAATTTCCTCTCTTTCTTGCTGTAGCTGAGGAACTCTTCTCGTCATCATGATCATCTGCTAATGTTCCTACAACAGATACAACGTTTTGTTACTCAACAGTACCAAGAGATGTGTTTTCTTGACTTGGAAAACAAGCATGAATTGAAGGCACAGTGTCGCAATTTACTGAATCCGATTGGCTGTTATTTTGAATTGTAAAGCCGTAGCGAAATAATGCCATCTTGAGGCTATTAAAGCCAAGCAGTTGCGTAAAAATCAGGGGCACCCAACGAGAATATAGTTCAAAACCACTTAGACATAGCATTGTTAAACGTATTTTAGTATTTTAACGGTATATTTTTATCCCCTAAAATTTTTTCATCTGTTCGGATTTTCTAGCTGAAAGTCTAGTGATCCGAAAATGATAGATGTCAAAACTTACCTTTTCTAAAATTTCAGCCAGAAAAAAGGCTCCCGAAAATTCTAGGTGACCTTTTTAGGGTAAAAATCCGTTTAAAATAGGCAATTATACCATTTTTTAGATGTTCGAAAATCCTAGGACAGGCAGGCAAGCAAGGAATTTACAACAAATGTTCTGAAAATTCTAGATCTCAAATTTTCTTCCGAACAGATATTTTTCCGAAAATTGACGTTGGGTGCCCCTGAGAAATTAAAATGAAACATCGATCCTCAGTACGTATGTCACAAAGGTCACGTTCAAACTGTAGGTGGTATAAGACGTCACTTGATTGTAATCACATGTTCTCTGTTACAATTATGGCAAACAACGAAATAGAGGCTACTCTTACATATTTTTTTCTGTGTGGTATGGTGCGGTATTCGTGGATTTCACGTCTACAAAGAAGTTTGGGAACCGATCCTTATGGAACGTTTGAACCTTTCTCACGAGCGAAAGAACCTCCATGATCGCTATGCTATAGCTGCTTATAAGCGCCTTCTTGGACGGCTTGCTGACTCAATCATTGGTCACTTACCCAGAGAGATCTCTAGGCCTACACGTTTTTTTTCTTTTAAGAGGAGTGGTTGCTTTCGCTGAAGTCATAAATACAACGCACAGAAGATCACCGCTTGTACAAGGAGGACTTGAAATTCCAGTTAAAGTTGTGATTGAAATCGAAGCCACAGCAAAGAACAGATTGATAATTGACAAATACAAAGAGCTTGTGTTGGCTAATTATAAAGAGCCTGACCTAAATAGACATTTTGATGAGTGCACGAAAGATATTTTAAAAGAGCTATGCATG
>NC_090888.1:44859587-44864587 GCF_036669925.1 Montipora capricornis | reverse complement strand
ATGTTCTCTTTTTCCTTTTTTTAGCGCCATACCTCGGATATTCACTTGGCTTGTGGGCTTTCATTGCTTAATACTTTCTTAAAATTCGATTTAATGCCACAAAAAGTAGTACATGATGCTCTTTTTATACAAATACCTCAAACGTTTGCGAGCGAGAACAATTATTTTTTATTTCCCGCGAAAATCGCTCCGATAGTCTACATATGTCAATCAAAATGAACTACTACTTCCGGCAAAAAAGTATTTTACCGATATCACTGAAAATAATTGATCTTTTTGACATACTTTTTTTGCGACCGACAAGTGTGACCTTAACCTTTATTTAAAATCCAAAGAAAATTCGGAAAATGTTCCCCCTTGAGTTAAAGTGCCTCTTTATACTACCCTACTTAGCTTTCCCTTGACAAATGCAAATGTCAACTGTAGTCAAATAAAATTATTCCACTTTTTGGCTGTAATTTCAAGAACTTCAAGTCTCGTATCCCAATATGATATTTGAGGTCGTTCTACTGACTTATTGTGCTTTTACCGTTTTCCCACAACAGATATACATTTAATGACACCCTCTGTACTGTACTGACTGACTGACTGACTTACAACTGGTCTGAACTGTAAAATGAAGGAAGTGGTTTGAGCTGATACAACACCCGTAATATCAATATCAACTACAGCCTTAGACTGACAAAGTTGTAGAACCAATTTGCAATACTTTGCCCTCCCACAATGTTGTTTTGCCAAATGGGCTCAGAAACTGGTATGCAAACGACATTGCAAGGGGAGAGCAAGCCGCGAATGTTTCAGGTCTGTATATTTGTGTACTGTTCCAAGGAGTTTTGTGACAGACTCTAGAATTTTTATTTACAGCCTCTCCTTGTTGCTTGCTCTGTTTGATCAGTGCATCCCACGTTAGCGCCCAATTGGCGTCTTGTTTTTTTTACGTTTGCTTGCTTTGGTTGCCAGTTCCCTGCCGCTGAATTGGGCTAAAAGTTCATGAAAACACCTCTTCAACCGACTGTTTTCGCGTTGTGGTGTCCAAGCTAGCTGTGGTTATCCCCCGGTTTGGAAATATCATGATAGAATTTTGTTTACTTTCAAGTGATTCTATATCCAAAGGGATGTTTTCTCAAGGTCAGAGAGAGTGCTACGCGATTCGAAAAACCCACGGTCGAGAACAGATTTTTTTTTGGCCTTGACCGTTGGCTTCGAATTCCCATAACCTTACATCCAAGGTGGTTATAATGCCCTGCACATTCTAGCATTCGTGCAATAGACCTTATTCACGATAGCCGCCATGTTGGATTTGCTATTATCATGCAAATTAGCCACACACTTCTGAGGGGGCAAACAACGCAAGTTCGAGAGGTTATAACGAACATCTTAGCCACACAGATGATTTGTTTCATGTTCATTGAATGTTTATCACCTAAGTAGTAAAATAGAATGCTTACACAAGTTACTTCGATTTTTTTTTTACTGAAAAATTAGCAGATAACGAAGTAAAAAGTCAAAATGTCGGAGGCAATCAAAAGATATAAAATTGTTATAAAAGGTACTTAATTCTAAATTCTAAAATGTACTTTTA
The DNA here is from genome assembly GCF_036669925.1 of Montipora capricornis. Taxonomy (NCBI): domain Eukaryota; kingdom Metazoa; phylum Cnidaria; class Anthozoa; order Scleractinia; family Acroporidae; genus Montipora; species Montipora capricornis. The sequence continues at coordinate 44,863,005 of NC_090888.1, read as the reverse complement.
GCAATGTTAATTCAATATTTCGACGAAACGATTTTCCGCAATTTGCTTTTATTCCAATGTTTGCCCCCCTGCATAACACATGGCTAATTGTCATGACAATTTGAAAACCAACATGGCAGCTATCGTGAATAAGGGCTATTGCCGCTGGTAAATCTCTAGGCTCCTATTTAAGCCAAGTTCAAGCTTTTGAAATTACGACTGTAAATAATGGTGTATGATTATTAGTTACACTATGCAATCTTTATGAAGGTGTCCGCTTGGTTTAAGACGAGATTTGTACGGAACTATGAATCAGATGCCTTACAACTAAACATGGTTACTTTCCTCGAACCAATGTTTATTTAAGACAATGTTGCCAAGTGTAGGCTTTATGTATTCTCTGGCATAAAACAATCACGATTTAAAGATTGATGTCTTCTTTACCCCTTTTAACAGCACGTGTGTGACGTGGAAAAAGGGAGAGGCCGTCATTTGCTAACAGCCCTTGCCGGGTTGTTTGTTTTAAATAGCGACGAGGATATCAAGATAAGCTTGAGCATGTTGGATGTGGGGTGGCAAATAAAAGGCGGTAAAATACAGGTTTGAGAAAACATCCACCTGATAAAAGTTATTATGTTAAATTCGCAAAAGCATATGAAACGTATTGATTAAGAACTCAATAACAGCTGATTACAGAGAGTACCGGCGATTTTCCGAAGAACTTTTGCCGAAAGGTAATTGATTTATGGATAGAAGTGTTCCGTCTTCAAACAAGACATTCACTTATCTTGCATGCAAGAGTAATTAACGAGCAATTAACCGATGTCTTCTTGTAATTAAGGTGATCAAATCGAAAGACGCTTGGAACTACCTGGGAAACTCTACAGACTTTCCTCGCTGTTGTTTTGAAATCAGTCACGACGACATACGAAAGAAGTCATTCTACTGTGAAATAACAGCCTCGCATGGAACTGACACCGCAGAAACTGAATTAGTGGAGCATTTTGACGAGGTAGTTGCACAAAACCAATGAGATTAAAGAGTTTTTAAGGGACTGGGGTAGGCGGGGTAGTTACTGCTAATTATATATTGATTCTCCCTTCCTTCTCTCCTTCCTCCCTTCCTTCCTTCTTTTTTTGCTAGAAGGAATCTGCCTACAAATAAGCGTTTGTTCATACGTAGTGGCCAGTAGCCACGCTTTATTGTGAAAAATGGCAACTTGCTACAACGAGTCGAAAAGTTTGTAAAGCAAATATGAAACTAAAAATTATCATCATCGAATAATAAAATATATTTTTGCTCTCCTAGGGCAATAATGCAGGCGGTAATTCCATGGAGTTTCGAGCAAACGTTAGGGGTAAGAGAATTCTAATGTCATTCAATTGTACTCGCATTCTTCATTTACAATTTACAATTCAACTTAGAGTTTTAAATTAAGAAAATTGACGTCTGCATTGACTTCTAATACGGTCACCTCCAGCCTTGCTCACAGACCAAATAGCTATGAAATGGCTTTTTGGTTAATAGTAACATTATGGAGGCAGTGCGGCCCACTGGTTAAAGCGCTTGCCTTGAGACCCGGAGATCCCATGTTCGAGACCTGTTCTGACCACTTGTTAAATTTGCTTCTGGTCGTCCTTGGTTCAACCTCTCAGCTGCACTTGTAAATAGCCAACTGTTTTACCTCTGGCTAGATGGAGTTCTTATGTTGTTGGTCCATTCTGTCGTTTCGTTGATTGTGTTTAATTGGCCCTGAAAAGCCCCTATGGGGAGTGGTCAATCAAGTATGTATGTGTGTATGAACGTAGGAAAGGAGTTGGTCAGTCGAGTAGACCAAAGTAATACTGTGATAATTGAGCTCTCTTGTGGTGCAATTATCGTAGTCTCTTATAACGTTTGCTGAATTCGAAACATAATTCTAATTACCTGAACTTTCAGAACATTTTGCGTTCAGGTTTGCCATGTCTACAAACAACATGATTCTAGTCATTTTACAGCAAAAGATGGCCTCTTTATTCACCAAAACTTTGTGCAATTTGTGTTATACTACAGGGTCCGTTTGTTCAAAAGCTGATTGACTTCATCCAAGATTAGCTCTTCTGCTTTTTTTTTATTTTTCAATATTGACTTCCTCTAATGTAAAGTTATGCCGAATATCAGCGTCGAACAGCATTTGGGAGTAGAGAAATAAACTCCTTGGTTAGTTTTTAATCTGGGATTAGCGCCGGTTAATCGGCTTTTGAACAACCGGGTCCACTCCTTTATTTAAGAGTGTCCCCCACGAACCTGTTAATCCTTTTCGTTCAATCAACAGGCACAATTACTGCTCTGCGCCGTGGCTGAGTTTGGCTGGAAAACAGTTGTAATATTATCCCCAGTTGTAGATGTTAGTTGTAGATGTTAGATGTTAAGATCAATTGTTTTTATTTTTACGCTTGTCTTCTTTACTTGAAAATTTTACCGGCAATAAAACCGTGCTCTCTTATTATGCTAACAGAAAAACAGGGGGGGGGGGATTATCCTTCGACACCACCACCTCCATTTCCCGTGGATAGCTATTTTTCGTTAGTCTGTCTTTGATGTAGTTTGACGCAAAAATTGAAAATCCAGTACTACATCGATTTATCATGTGATGAATATTTGCATATGAAAATCTGAGCTGTGCAAGAACTCAAGCAATTAACGATTAATTTCACTCTCGCTATTAGTAATAAGAATATTTTGAACTGTATACACGTCAAATTCCCATAAAATACTCAGTTGCATATAACAAGCGTTTAAAGAGTTTAGAAAGCGGATTTTCACGATAGTTACAATCGAACATTTTATAATCCTAACCAAGAAACAGTAGTTTTGAAAGGGGATAACTAAGTTTGAATGGCGTAATTCAGGTTTTCTTTGTTGTTACTTCATGTTAGCAACCAAACCGCATCTGTTGAAATAAAGATTCTACATTCCTTCAAATTACCTCCGTTTTTGCTCCAAAGCCCACATTTTATTTTCTTGTTTGAGGTATGTAGAATGGGAGCACATTCCCTGCCCACGTGTTGTTCACCATTTCGCGCAAATTGACCTTCACAACGGTTATCATAACCCCGATCATAACTCCATTCCAAGACAAATTGCATGACTTGACTCAGTTACGTAAGTTTTTGTGAAACGCATTTAATGGCCGCGGCCCCCCCCCCCCCCCCCGCCCACGGGGTTAGGGGAGCGTTGCATATGAAAAGACGGGGTTGCTCGTCGGAAAGGAGACCCGCCTGGGCGTGGCCAAGCTTTTTTGACCCCTAAAACATATAAAGAGGGTCTGGTTGGGGTTAACTGACAACTGCCAAATAGCCCAAAAAATAATTAACTGACTGGTGACAAATATCCGAAATTTTAACCGACAGCTGAGATCTGAGAAGAAGGCTTTTATCTGATATTCGTTTGAAATTCA
>NC_090888.1:44815034-44846987 GCF_036669925.1 Montipora capricornis | reverse complement strand
TTGAGGAGTTGTGACGTTAACGTTTTCCTGTACAAAACTATTCGAGACTTTCAGACTTAAAGCGCTCAAACTGACTCAACGAGAGGGAAATAAAATTGCGGTGATCCATATTGCAATTACAAGTACTTTTCGCGGTAGTTAAAAAACAATAAGACAAGCTTCCAAGCAGTCTTATGAAAGTTCGACATTAACTTTCTCGAGAATGCTTGAGAATTAACGACCTGTGTGAGTGATACAACTAAACAAAGTAGGACAAATTTCAATTTCTTTGGCTTTTCTGTTTAAATGTAATTTGCTGGTGAATTTGTTGGTGGCGAGTCTTCCTGTGTGGCAAGCTCACCTGTGATCAGGGACGAGCAACCCACCAGGCTACAAAACAGTTAAAAAAAGATAGCTAGTCCGTATTGAAAAAAAACTCAGTTTTTTTTTTTGACCTGGATACCGACATTTAAATCTAAATTAGAGTGCAGTTTTAGCGAACCACTTGCTGACGTGGGTAAATTAGCCTTATGAATACCAGAGGAAAAACAACGACAGCCTACCTCTTTCTGATTCTTTGCTGTGTTTGCTTTTTGTTTGCCTTGGTCTGGATTGTGTTCTATGCTGGTCGGCAGGAAAAGGCCAGCCATTCTCGGGATTCTCGACAAAAGACTTCTCCTTCCTGTTTAGCTTTTCTTAAGAAATCTACAAAGAGAATAAAGTGAATTGGTTCATGTGGCAAACCAAGGTAAACTATATCTGGAAGTCATATTAAGCGATTCTTCCAAAAAAGAACATAAAGAAAGGAGTGTACTTAACATGGCATCGAGGATTTTACCACTGCTTCTCTAGGGTTACTTGGTCTCCTTTTTCAGGGGCCGATTTTGAGAATACTTCTCCGCTGTCTTTTAGCCTCAGTTTTTTGTTTCAACAATACAAGTTGTGTTATTCAGAATAAACGTACACAAGGCCCAGCTTGGGACTTTTTGTAAGTTGCCGTAAAGGTGTTGACGCTTCGCTCTCTTTTGATCACAGGGTACGCATAAAGTGGTGTGTATCTAAATGTTTGACTTGCTTTTTATAGCTTCACAAACCAAAAAGAATGGGAGATGGCAAAGGTGCAAAATGAATTTTTTTTTGTTTTTATTGTGTGCTTTTCTGCATGTGCGCCCTAGACAGATAGGTGTCATTTTACATGCGCCGAATCAAATTTTAGTCGAACTGCGAATTGAATACGTTCAGCGTGATTTGATTTACCCGTCGCATTTTTTGTCGAATTAAATTGCTGAGCGCTGAACGACCGGGTTTTAAAATTTCCCATTCGAGCAAACTAAATTAACTTGAACATAATTTGGTGATTCGATTCGGGCACATGTAAAATACGGCGTTTTAAATCAACTGTCAAACCTCAGTTGGTATGTTCGCCAAACTGACTGGCAGTGAATTGATTTAGATGTTGCAGTATTACATGCGCTTCATTCGAGCCAATGTTCGGGTGATTCGGCGACATGTAAATGAGACGTTTAAACGGGCCCTTTGATTTGCAAACAACAGAACTGAACACAGCCCAATGATCGCACGTTCCTCCGCGGTTATTCGTGTTGATAAATGCTGAGTGCAGTTGAGTTATGGAGTTCAATTTCACAGTTGCCAACATCTTGGTTTTGGGTTTCAACACATGAAATAAAAACTTATGATAAAGAGATTTATAATTTAATTGATGGAAATGGCGCAATTTATACCCTAGCACTCAATAGTAAGAGCGCAAATTTAAATCACATTGATTATGCTTATGACGGCTAGATTATCTAAATCAAGTTTCGGGCCACCCGTCTGTGAAAAAGTAAAAACAATGGTCGCAGCTCGACCACCTAAGCATCTCTTGTTCCCGCTAATCTCTCTGGTTAAGTCGGCAAGACTCCTTCGATTTCCGGTCAATTATTTTAGGGTATAAGCTGTACGCTTAGTTTAGTTATATTAAACATCAGTGTCTAAATAAAGTACTACTAAATTTGTTTACAATGAAACTTTCAAACTTCAGAGTAGTAGAGGTCCAAATCCGCTGGGACAGCAGCATACAGGGGGCACTTAAATAATATGTACCCTCGGATTGTGGTCATACCAGGTAAGAAGCAGAAATTGTCGCTCCTAATGTTAACGATGGACTAAGAAACGATAAGGATCCTCAACTTGGCGAGGCATATGATCAGTAACTGGACAATAACCAACTAATTATAAATTTACACTCTTTTAATTCGTTGGGAAGGCTATTTGAGTTAAATTATAAAGTCACATGTTACACTTCCAATTTTAGTATCACATGTAATATTTCAACGGTTTGAGAAATCTATTTACAACAAAGCCAAATTGAAAGTTGTCAATGTTTTTCCAAAACAAATAAAGTTGCTTGCTTACTCGGGAACTGCAGGGGCGACTAAATCCTCGGTTCCTTCACAACAGAACTCACGTATTTCTCTATACAAGTATTCTGCTCGTTCACGGCTAATTCCGCTAGGAGAAATAGTAGGTGGCAAAACACCAGCCTCTACAGTTGCTCCATTTCTCAAAAGGTTAACAGCCCTCTCTTGCGAATTCCAGTACTCTTTGCAAAAAACAGTTCCAGGAAAATCCCTATGAAATCGAAAATGATAGAAAGATTTAATGTTTGGCAGCTTCTTGAAGAAATTTCCTAAATAAGTAAACCAGTCATAGGTCGGTATTAAAACTGTCCGTTATGTAGTCCAACAAGTTCAGCTACATTTATGCTTGCAGATTCCTCCACTGACCTCGCAATGTCAAAAAGTGACGATATAAAAGTCTTTTTTGTGTTTTTTTGTGTCAGCAGTCCAAAACACCAGTCCGGGGAAATTTAGTGTGGCCAGGAAGCAGAAAGTTGTAGCGTATTTCCTCGTGGAGGCCACTTATAAACGCGCCATAATAGTACCAAATGAACGCTGAGTTCTTGTTTTGAGCGCCGCAGTTATCAGCATGGACCTGTGCTTCTGTCTCGCCAAGCCCGTGGCGTTCAAAGTAGAAATGGACATACGAAATGGTACTATTTGCTCCCTTTCCAGTCAACACGTTTTCATCGATGAGGAAGTTCACCTGTCTTGGAATTCCTTTGCAACACACTCCAAAGATATCGCATTTCCTGGGGGTTTTAAAGTAAAGCGGATCTGAAGGGTAATGCAACTGTTGCGCATAGTCATAAGAGTAGTGAACCGTGCCCTGATAAGAGCATGGTTCGCGTCTCCCGGTAAATGCTGCTGAACACTTTCCTTAGATTCCCTGCAACATTCTTTATAAAAATCTCTTTCTCCAGCCGCAAGTCGAAGGTGTTCTTCCTGAATTCTCACTGCCTCCACTCTCTGGTTTTCAGGTAAATTCGCCGACTTCTGAATTAAATTATTGTTTTCTTGGCAAGTCCAACACAGGTCAGTCGCCGGATGCATGATTAAAATAAATGGACACAGTTGTTTACAGAGATCGCAAAATTTCGAGTAACCCACACTTTGTTGACTTTGACTTGTGCAAATTCCGGTGTAGGTCATCCAAAGATGATGTTTTGTAAGGGCTGACGGTAGTAAACATACATCAGTTCTCTTAAAGCCAGGAACACGCCCGGGAAGAAGTAGCGCTTGCTCTTCAGCAACATTCAGTATAAATTTCACGACTTGTTCGACAGTTTGAGAAGGAACAGTTCAACTCGGAGGTCGCTTTTTGTTGCCATGGACGCGGAGCAATAATCCGTTTTCCTTATAATGCTTCAAGAGGCTACAGAACTTGTTTTTGCCGATGCAATGCAAAAATAAAAACGTTGTTGTGCAAATTCTCTTACCGTGGTAGAAAAAAGTCATTCGCAGTTGCTTGCGATTCTTTTCTGATCTGCCCAAGACGCTAACATCACTGCAATTTATTGAGCTCTGTATCGCTCCCAAGATGACGAAATCAAGTTCTGTGGAAGACAGTTAATGGCAGTTGTTTCGACTATCAATGTAGTCACTGAGGGAAAGGCTCCTGCTACAGGCTTGATCATTCTCCCCAAGTTTGCAGTTACATGTATTGGAGTAGAATGCATTAATTTTTGCCTTTTCCGACAAGTCAGTTTCTGAGCTATCAAAATTGAATTCCTCTTCATCGGGTTCCTCGCCGCTTTCGGAGCTGCTGTCGTTGCCTGGTGTATCGGTGGCGTCTTCATTTACATCGCAATCGCGGGTCTCGAAGTACAACTCGGCAAGTTCACGAACACCATCTTCATCCTCGGAATTAACACACACACCATAAACTTCTGTTCGATAACACTCCATGATAGATCTAAAAGCCGAAGAACGCTTCACTTTAATTGCATTGTCATAGTTACAAGCAAAAGATATCCCATAATAATAACTTTTAGCGACTGCTCGCATCGTGTTGTGATACTGGAGTTGCCATACGGCGAATAAGTTTCGGCACGAAAGGAAAAAACACGGTAAGTGTTAGAATTTTCGGCATACCAACACTTTTAAATTATGCATGGACGTTTAGGAACTATATGCGTTACTTTAAAATGCATTCATCGCATTTCGTTTTTTACCCTTTAATTAGCTTACCCATCACATTTGACCGCATTTGAGTTCAGACTGGGGAAAGATTTGGATAAATGATGGAGTAATATCAAGCTATATTTTGTTTAAATTAGCGTGTTAACCTGTGTCAGCTTGTACACTAAGTGTGACATTGATCACGCTCAACCAAAAGAAAGATCAAGCGTGCTAACCTGACCAACGTAGTGTCCTTTATTGTTTAAAACTAATATATGCACATAAAGCGTGTCTTGTGACACACTAAGCGTGCTGTGTTAGCGTGTTGTGAGCGTGCTTTCACCTTTGTCCCTGAAATCATATGGAGGGTCACAAATAGAGAGTGTCATTTCCAAATTAGATGAAATTGATGTTTTGACGACCAAACAGAAAGATTTAGTTAGAAAAAGATGTCCAGGGCGTGAAAGCATCTGTCGACGCTATGAACGCCACTGTCAGCGAAATGGACAGCCTTCGTGGAGGATACACAGAACGGCAGAAAAAATTGGAGCATTTGGAACGTTATTCTCGCGATTATAATATTCGTGTTATTGGCGTTGATGAAGAAAATGGCGAAGATTGTATGGCAATTGTCTCAAACTACATGAATCTACTGGGTCTCGAAGACGCTACCGGGGAAGTGGAGAATGCACATCGTACAGGAAGAAAACGGGAAGACAAACCGCGTCATATCAATGCCAAACTATACAGCAGGCCTTTCAAGAGAACGCTGCTTCAGACTGCCAAGAGTGTCAATGGAAAAGAAGCTTTAAACGGGGTAAGATTCATGGAAGATTTTATACCTAGTGACTTTTCAACTGGAAAAAAAGCTCTCGCACTAATGCAGAAAGCCTTTGAAGAAGGAAAGAGAGTCCTTTTTACCAAGGGCCAACTCTTTGTGGACGGAAATGTTGTTCCTGTAGTGTAGAATTGAATACGGAAAGTAATCTTATTTCCCGTAAATAATTATTTATTTCTCAATGCGGAGAGCGGCAAAGAAAAGCGTGATGATTCCATGCAGCCCAAACAGCTTGTGCAATGTTGCACGGGCCCGAGCTTTGCAAATAATTGTTATCTCAGTGAATTTTTTTATTTACGCTATACAGTTTTAATAATAATTTTGTACACACCGTATGATTTATTTACCTCAAACATATTCAGCAACAGTGGTTTCCTTTTGAATATTTCAATTACAATTGCTAATTTCGTGTGGCTGCTAAACTACAGGCATATTTCGAAAGGTCCATCTCCTCCTAGAATTAATTTTTTTTTCCCTCCTTACAACATTTGTATTAATAACAAAATATGAAAGGTAAATCAATTTCTCTAAATACGAGGGGCATCAGCAACACACGTAAAAGACAGATAATATGTACTTGGCTCAGAAAACAAAAAGCTGATGTTATTTTTCTTCAGGAGACGCATTCCATTGCGGGGTGTGAGGTCTCGTGGAAAAAGCAGTGGGGCGCTTCATTATTTTGTTCTCATGGGGTCAACAATGCTCGGGGGGTTGCGATTTTAATCCGGAATAATTTTGATTGTATAGTTGAAGAAACGGTTATTGACACAAACGGGAGATTCTCAAAGTACTTCTCAACGGGGCGCAAACACTGCTTGTTAATGTATATGGTCCGAATCGGGATAACGAATTGGTTGCGTTTTATCATTCAGTTTTAGAAACTATCGTGAAGAATAAGTTTGACAAGATCGACAATATTATTTTTGGAGGCGATTTTAACGGTCCTTTAAATCCAGTTCTTGACAAAAGAGGCGGAATTCTTATTCCAAGACAATCTGTTATTGATGCAATAGAACAGCGATGGCATGAACATGGGGAAAAGAATTCCAAGTACTTCTTCAATCTAGAGAAACGAAATCATATCAAGAAACATATAAGAAAACTTCGTATGAGTGGTGTTATTATAACTGATCCATTTGAAATTTTGGAAGCAGAAAATAATTTTTATGAAAATCTTTATAAATCCAGACATAAGAGTAGTATAGGAGTTGGGGGTACGAGCACATTTTTGCAAAAATGTTCTCGTACCAACCCAACTCCATACTACTTTCCATATAATGGCTTCCAACTTTTGGTCTCGTATTTTTGATCTCATATTTTTGGAAATCTATATGTTTTTAAAATAATATTTCATATAATAGTATAATGATAATAGTATAATGAGTTGTAAAGAAATACATGAAGAACTTGTCAATATGGAAGAAGTGGTCTGTCCATTTTGCAATAAACAAATCTCAAAGCATACTAAAAAAACAGAACAATGTTGTGATGAACCATTTACAGTGAGTGAAAATACCATAGTTTGTAAAAAATGTGGGACAGTTAATGGCTATAAACCACTTATAGAATTTGTTGATTTTCACTCAAATAAGCATAGGTTTCGCCGGAATCAATTTATCAGCGAAAATATCATATAGAAAACATAATGAATAATATAGCTGTGAAAAATAGAGATAAGATATTGAGAATTTTTGATGAAATTGGTAAGGTCGTAAAATCTGTGAATATAGACAGAAAGCGTATGATTAACATAAATTTCATTTTGAAACAAATATTTAAAATGCTTGATCTTCCTTTTGAAAAGGTCAAGACGAGTAAATCCAAAAAGACACTTCAATCATATGAACAATATTGGAAGGACATAAAGACACTGATAATCGATGAAATAAACACAATAGTTAAGGAATGAATTTGTCATTGTATTTAGCGTAGAACTTATCAACACTAGGACAAACATCAGTCACAAAATCATCTACATTTTTTAATTCTGTGTGAAACGATGGTTGAAAATCACCGCTTCTCAACATGTCTTTTATTGAATTCAATAGATGTTGATAACTTTGGTATGCGTATGTGCAATTTTGTATTTTAAGATCCAGTGATTGGAAATCCATGTAAGACTTGATTAACAAAGCACAAGTGCTTATTGCTACAAGAGCTATACCTCCTGTCACCACAGCCGAAACCAAACCACCTGCTCCAGTTAGAACAGAAATACTATTACCTATCAATTTAAATCTTTTGAACCGTTTTACAGCCTGCTTAAAAGCCCAGCATTTTCTGTGATATGTTTTATAATAGCTCTTTAGTTCATCAACCTGATCTTCAGTCAGTGAATCTGGAATATGATTCCAGTCAAATATTTTTTTTCGTTTGTCAGTCATAATTATAGTTTAGATTGTTAATCGTCTGCATAGACAATATAGTATACCACTGACTTGACCTTTTAATCAGTTTAGTTGTGTATTTTTCTGAAATAGCATAAGTGTAACCTCTACCGAGCTTATGGTGGTCATAAAACCTCCCGGAAGCATCATGTAATACACTATGTGAATTTAATATATTAATCCAACCGAAGATCTTTTCAAGTAACCATGTTAGACAGCCACTACCTGGTCCAAGAAGACCTATTTCACCATTATTGAGTTCAAGAATCTTATTTATAGATATATCTCTTTCGAGATGATAAAAATGCAGGTATCTATAAACAAGTGCTGATTTTAATATTTTATCGTCAATGTTTGGATGTTTTTCCTTTGTTTTTTCAAAATTGTATGTCACATATTCAAGCAATAAATTGATATACATATATATATTACGTTATATTGTATCTTTGCATCAGAACGGTATGATGGTCTAATATCGTTTTTTCATCTAGGATAAAATCCAAATATACACAGAAAAAGGCTATATTTCCTCTAAGAGGAGCTATATCTGTTGTGGGATTTAGACCACCAAAAACAGTTGTACTGTTTCCTGTACGGTTGCCGCCAGTAAATCTTACTTTTTTCAGTTTTAGGCGAAGATTTGTTATCCCAATGTACTGATAAACAGTGCCATTTGTTAAGTTCACCCAAATCATTCTCGCTATAATCATCTAGTTTCGAGAAACTCTGAAGAGAGGCAGCAGGACCAAGATAAACACAATTATTTGCAGAATCAGCTCCAGATACCACTAGATTTGAACCAGAATAAGCTATGAATTTGTCAAACCCCCCATTATCGTGTCCAAAAAGAGCATTACTCCAAAAATTTTGTGATGGACCTCTTGAATCTAATTTATAGACAACGAAAACATTGACTGCGTCATTATTCAGATTAACCTGAGATATCATTTTCTGTGTACCACTAAATTTCAGGAAATATCGACCATTATGTTTTTCAGCTCTTGTGCATAAGGTAGGTCTTTTAGATGAATCTGTTTGAGTGGCATCTGATTCTTCATTGCTTTTGTCATATACTGTTTCTACCTTTCTGCTTGAATCCATTTTAATAGTTTGACCATCTGCTCTGTCCATTTGATAAGTGCAACTAGAATACATTCTGAGATATTCACTCACCCACAGATCAAGAAATGAATCTCTGACTATGTCACCAACTTGCGATTTAATAACAACATGATTATTTTCTATGGCAGGCTTTACTATGAGATTTTTGTCGGTTTCAGCATGGCCATCTTCATTTAAAAAATGTTTGAGGTCGTAATTGAATAAAATGTCCTCAACGGTGTATTCTATTTTTTTACCATTTTCGTCAATGAAATCAATCCCATCTTCATTCAATGCGTATAATGACATATATATTATATGCAATATAATTTTAAGCACCTGGATTGAATTCTATGTCTCCGTGGAAATGAATAACAATACCAGCAGTCGATTGTCTAGGATAGGTTCTGATGCTCATTTCTGTGACATTTACAAAAGTTCTATTGATTAAAATATAATTGGAACCTGAAGATTTGTAGTCGACATTGAAAAAAGCGGTTTGTCCTGTTCCAAAAGATATTGCCAATCTATACTTTCCAATCGGTATACCATGGTATAAAATGGTGACTCCATTGACGTGAATTTTGGGAAATTGCAAATTTTGTCCTCGATCATGTAAATGTCCGTATTTCAACGTCCATTTGGTTCCTGCGTTTCTGGTTGTGACATATGTGATACGGGGTTGTACAAGATTGTCGATGAAGAATTTTTTGCTCACAGCATCATTGTCATTTATTGCACTTGGTAGACCTGTTATTTTATTGTCATTCATGTCGATTGGTACATGCAGTTGGAATTCATTATTCGCAACCTCATAAGCTTTTTTGTAATCATATATTGTCATATCTAGATCGTTTTTTGCTTCTCCTTTTATGCCATAAATTAAAACATATATTGGCAACAGACTAGGACTTAAGTTGTCAAAAACAGACTCAACATTCACATACAACCTTCTTTGGATTTGTTTAGAAGTACCATCAGGACTCAAATTTAAAATACTTCTGTAATATTTGTAATCAGCACTTATTTTTATTGTGTTAGAATTGTCAACGTACATGTTCAGTCTTTCAAATTGTATGTTGAATCTGTTGAACTCTGTATCATGTCTACCATCTTTTTCGAAATACTTTTCTATGCATACAGTGTAATTGTCACTAAAATCGTCGCGTATCATTTTAAACAAATTGAAATCAAACCTTCCTTTGAACAGACTGGATCCGTCATTTGTTTTTTGAACTTTCATAGTAAATGCCTTCTTGTTCGTTTTATGAGGTGAGTCATTATAGGTGATTAAATTAACGTCCTGTATTCCAAAATCTTCAGTGAATTCTCCATCATCCATTGCATACTTTAACACATTTTTTCTATTTTCGTGTGTGCTTATATGACTCTCCGATATTTTCTGGTCTGTGTATTTATTACTATTGGTACTAGTGGTTGCAATAGCATCATTCACTTGCTTCAAAGTCACAGCATCTTGATTATGTGTCGCATTTTTCACATTTTTTATTTGCGAATTATTCATGTCAAGATTTCCAGTCATTTTAGAGGATCCGTCTAAACGAAGTGAATCCAAAAATAATCGATCAACGTAACCTTTTCCAGTGGCATCGGAAATATGTATTGGATCTGCTAAATTTGTTATTTTGTTATTGTTCATGTCAAGATTTCCAGTCATTTTAGAGGATCCGTCTAAACGAAGTGAATCCAAAAATAATCGATCAACGTAACCTTTTCCAGTGGCATCATTTATACCTGTTGGATCAGCAAGATTAATGACTTTTTTGTTGTTCATGTCCAGATTTCCAGTCATTTCTTTAGTACCATCTCGTTTCAAATAATCGGCAAGTTCTGTTTTATCAGCTTTATAATTTAAAGACCTGTCAATGTAAAATTTTGTTACAGCATCTTTATGATGTATTGGTTCGGCTACCCCCTTAATTCTTTGATCTTGCATATTAATTGGATTTTGTACTTCGAGTAGTATAGGAGTTGGGGGTACGAGAGCATTTTTGCAAAAATGCTCTCATACCAACCCAACTCCATACTACTTTACATTTAATGGCTTCCATCGATGGTTTCCATTACATGGGTGTGGTCGCATGGGCGTGGTCATTTTCGGTCTCATATTCTTGGAAATCTATATGTTTTATATTTCTGCGAATCTATGCCGTGGCGAGGCAGAATGGATCCAACGCAAAATTTATTTTGGAAATCTATATGTTTTTTAAAATAATACTAAATGATCAAATGGAACATGAAAGAATCACAAAGCGTGACTTTCTAGGAAACACATGAAGTCGATGATGTCATACAATAGGGGGTTACCCCAGGAACATTAGTCATCACGAGATTGTCGTATGATTTTTGAACCAATCATAAATATACCCATAAATTACTCATTTGGTAAAAACTTTGAGTTTGAGATTGAGTTTGAGTTGTGTGATTACAACGAAAAAACATTATGGCTCCATCACTGGAACAGCTTACTGCAAGATTTGAATCTGCATGTGAAAAAATCAGGACAGTATTATGGTTATTGAAAGTCAAATGGGTCGAGAACAACAATTTACCTTTGATATGAACAGAGAAATATACAGCTTGGAAACAATGGATATCAGTGGTTTTGAGGATGATGTGAATCGATACATTATTGTTTTGAATGAATACAAGAAGATGCTGGGATATGAAAAATCGCGGAGAAGATTGGATTCACAAATAAAGAGTGTATGTGAATTGAAGACTTTTAAAGAAAACTTAACGAATACCCGACGAGGTAAAAGATTGCAAACTAAACCATACGAACGGAAAGAACTCGTCAAAACTGAGTAAAACTTTTCATGACGTCATTTCGTGGGAATGTAGACCGGCATAGCTGCGGTGAAGAATGATGAGTTTAATTTTTGATTACATGGTGCCCGTATGCGTAACTGTTGATTCCGTCTTCTTTTATATATCGTTTGTCATCGAAGCAAGATAATGACACTTTATTAAGCTCATAGCTTCCAAGTTGATGTAAGTTGCTTCTGATCGTTTTCATGGTGTGATGCATTTGCTTGTTATTAAATAGAACCTCTTTATAATTTTTATGAGTGATGTTGTTTTTGATAATATTCTTCTTGATTCCCTTTGCTGTCTTTCCGCCTTTGTCATTGTCTTTCATATATGAATACATTTTCGATCTCAATCCGACGAATTCGGTTATCGGTATGCCTGCTGCCTCATCTTTGAATTTGCCGATTACTTTCTTATTAGTGTTACTATAGAATGGACTGTTTTCAGGGTAGTCGCTGTTATCAAATTTGTCTTTATCGTTCCAAAAGTCTTGATACACATCACTGGTTTCAATTTCATAGGTCAAGCTGTCTGTGTCTGTGAATAATAGTTTCGCTTTACTGCCGTATTTTTGTTTGATATAATTGTAGTGGAAATCATACATTAACGTCTTGCTTAGATCCAATATACACATACCCACATATGCCGGCCTGTTTAGGGTTAGTGTTTCTTTGATTTTATGCACTGCCACTAGATTTTCATTAAAGATCTTGCTACTAACATATGTTGGTTTAGCAGCCATTTTTGACAGTTTGTTTTCATCAGTTACTAATCTGACATCTACTCGCTTTCTAATATTTTCCATTGTTTTTCCAAATACACTGTTATTCATAAGCTTGAAGAAGTCTTTCTCAAAAGCATTTTTGGCATTGGTTCTCTTCTGTGTGTTGAAATCAATGTATTCTTTCAACCATGGTGACTGATTGAACTCCAACACTCGATGGACTTTAGTTATTTTTAAACCAAGATCTGTGTATAATTGAAGGTTTCTGTAATGGAGTACGTATTTTTCTTTATTGCTTAATGTAGGTATTAATTTATGAACTAAACCAGTCGATATTTTGTATTTCTTCGCAATGTTTTTGCAATATTCTGATAGCATATTCTCAGTCACTTTTACCTTTTCAGGTGCTAGTGGGTAGTCATTATGCAAATCATGTAGTTCTTTTGGGTATGTTAGGTCTACTTCTAATATTAATCCTTTCTTGCTGTCTTCTTTGTACTTGCCTAAGTCTATATTGTCTATCTGTTTTTCTGTCATCCATCTGAATCCACCAGTTGGTAGGTATTGTGACATAGCCCAACCATACAGATTGTTAGCATCAAGATACATTATATACTTTGAGGGCGCCTTTTCATCATATGTTTTCATGTACTTGTTATTTGCTTTTCCATATCGGTTGCAAATGTAAGAAATACCTCCTCTCATGCCCTTTTCGATGAATTGAAACATATCAATGTCAGTCATAAGCTCCAATTTAATGTCAGTCATCTTTAACATAGCATCCCAGGAAAGCCCAGGACTGGTAAAATAATGACATGGGTCTAATTTGTAGTATTGCAGGCAGGTCTTTCGGAAGTTTTCAAATACATCCGCTAATAGAAGGATGTCAGACTTGAGATATAAGTTATGGTATTCACCCATATTTTCAAGAGAAAATACATCCCATACATTTTGAGCATGTTTGTATTGATCATCTGTTATATCCTCATCATTTAATATACTGTAAAATTCTTCTTTTGGTGGTAGCTTTTCATTGAATTTATCAAAGCTATCCATGAAGTCATATGGGTAGACTCCCTTCTTGCTCATTAAATCAAGCTCTTTACCTTTGAACTTTCGAGAAGTATATATTAATGCTTCTTTTGGTAGGTTGCTCACCAGTTTGTCAAGACTTGAGCTCATAAATTGAAAACTATCAATAAAGGTCAGATGATTACCAAGCATGAAAGCCATATACTTTTCCATGTTGTTTGGTATGGCATTGATATTCATTTGACACTTTTCACCTTTCTTATTTGTGTATTTATGCTCTTTGACTATTTCACCAATCTCTTGCATTATAAAATGACTGTCATACCCACGGAGATTGTGAAATATAACTGGAATTTTCTCAGTCAATCTGAAATTTAGGTTACAATCTTGATGTGCGGATCCTCTGTACTGACCAGTCACATGGCAGTGATCTCTTACTCTTACATCAGTTTTATTGTATTCTTTCTCGCATATATGGCATTTATCAGCTTTTTGGAATTTTTCTTCATCATCTTTAGTCATTCTTAATGGTTTATTGAAATATTTTTTCATAACCTTCTTGCAATATTTGACTTCATCCAGCATAGCTTCCATAAATTTGTAAACGGCTTTTTCACCTCTGTAAATTTGTACTGGTTTCGTGTATTTATCGTCATAACAACAAACAACCTTGTAACCGTATCCACAGTCTGTATGCTTCTGATAAGCTTCAGTGAATGATTTGTCATTATTGGGTTGACATCCATGTATTTTTTCAGTTATGGCTTCGAAGTCGGCATATATTACAAATGGAACTGGTAGTTGTTTATGGAAATTATTGAATTTTAGTATGTTGTCACCTTTTGTTGGCATTGTAATCGCTTGTGTGCCATTCACTTGGATACAGTTTTCTTTATGATCAGTCAATACTCTTTCAGAACTGAAACACTGAAGACAATACATGCAAAAATGTTTTCTCTCTTTGTGCTTTGTTTGATTGTACATGAACTTGTTGAAATCTTTGATTAATACATAATGCTTGTTTTGATTTTCTGTTATAAGAAGCAGATTCATGCAATCTTCATACTTTTCTTTTGACACATAAATGGGATATTTTTGTTTGTTTTCATAACCGAAAACATTGATGTTAATTTCATTCTGCTTTTCTATTTTGTTGTACTGTTTGGTAGTCACTGGAAATTCAATTCCTGAATAATTCAAATTTTCAATGAATGCTTTGTCTGATTTTTTGATTCTCTGTGGGTATTTGTCTTGAGGATTAAGATGTCTTATGTGGCACCACCTGAAGCATTCATTATCCTCATTTTTCATGTTGATCAATCCCTTTGCACTGTTTCTGAGTTCTGTGGGTAGTTTTATATAAGAAGATCCTTTCATTGGTTCATATTTTACCACATTGATATAATGATTTTCAACAGATTGAATAGTCCAACCAGATCCCTCTGAAATCCAAACTGCAATCTTGTTCAGTATGACTTGTTTTGACAAAGATAAAGCTAGTTCAATTTGTGTGTCATTTGTTATTGTTTGGGGTTGACTGTTGAAATACGCTGTTTTCATAATTTTTTCTTCTCGCCCTGTTTGCTTTTCAAATGTTACTCTAAGTGTTTCAACAAACTTTAGACCTTTCATTGATTTTAATATTTTTTTGATATGGATGGCAACAGCCTTTCTTGTATTTTGCAGTTGCATAAGTGGGTCTTTGCTGTTTTTGATGTTGATTTCATAAGACTTTGTGAACCCTTTTAAAGCTTTGTTCGTTTCTTGTATTATGGTCCTAGGCAATGGAATTGGTTGTTTGGTTCTAGGCGCTGGCACTGGTTTTTTGGTTCTAGGCGCTGGCACTGGTTTTTTGGTTCTTGGTGCTGGCACTGGTTTGTATCCATCTCGGAACTCTAATGGAGGAAGAATTATGTTTTCTTCATAATTTTTAACCATTTGCTGCACACTCTTGCGAGGTGTCGGTATTGGCCTCCGGATCTTGGTTGCTGGTTCGTTTTTATTCAATAATTTTTTTATTATATTCAACAATTCTTGTTTGCTAAGATTTTCTAGGTCATAATGATTCATAATATTACTTGAGATATTATTTTTCATTCTCTATCTTATATAACAATCGACATTCTTTTAAATACTTTATGGATTTTTAGTTGAAACCAATCTGGTACGATTGATTTTAACTGTAAAAATTTGACAAACTATATATTTTCCAATTCATGAATTTTCATATGCAGTTTGTGTTTCTCACTTTTGAGATGCTGATGTTTTCCTCTCATGGCATAATTCTTTCCATTGTTGCATATCACACAATACCATTCTGTCTCACGACCATATTTGTTTTTTTTCTCTTGAATCTCTTTGTCAGTGAATTGTTTCTTTGGACCTCGTTTTGAAGTTTCCATATTATATACAGAGAAATTATTCTTTTATATGGTTTTAATCAGAATCATCTTCAGATTCATCTTCAGATTCATTTGGTTTGTATTTGCTGAAAGCTTGTTTTATCTGTTGCAACATGTCGTCGTTTATGTCATCGGGATCCATTACAAAGATTTTTTTTCCATCTGTTACCATGACCATTAATTTTTTATTGAAATGCATCAATTTCAATTTAACGGGTGGATGAATGACAGACAACACATCGGAATAAATCAAATCTTCCAAAAAGACTTTCAACGAAGGATCACGAATTACATGGGACATTAAAGCATTGAATAATGATTTTGGGTTCATATACAATAGGATTATATTAGTTTTTCACTTCATCCTTGCAACAGTTTCAATGGCTTCAAAAAATTTGAATATCTTTCAAACTCTCTAAACAAAAAAGTCATTTTGGCATCTATGTTATGAAACATTTTTTTGATTTCTTTTTTTGGTCCTCCTGTTTTCAATGCTTGGTGCAATAATGGCATCCCTTTTGTTCGCACATAATGCATGTAACCCGCGTTTCTAACCACTATTTCACAAATCATTTCTGTTACCACTTTTCTTACAACCATGGTTTCAATTATTTTGCTTCCTTTGAACATATACTTATTACTTATACAGATTCATCACTGTCTTGTGACGACTCAGATTCTTGCGAACTTGAGCAGCTTTCTTCAGATATACTTTCTTGCGATGGCGTCCAATCGGAATCTGAACCAGAGTCTTGATCGCTCTCATAATAGAAACCAAACTTTTCTTCATTTTCAAACTTGTCCATATAATATAAGTATACATTTTTATTTTTTATAAGTATTTATGCGCGTTTGTTTCACCACAATTCATATGTTTTCAATGTCTTTCAATGGTATCCAACTGTTGAATTCATCACTGTATCCCTTCCATTTTACAAAAGCTTGTTTCTTTTTATAGTCTCTTCTAATCACTTTGTCAATACGGAAAATATCCTGCTTTGCTTTCAATAATTCAGGTTCATAAAAACTGCCTTGTATCTCTTCACCTCTGAGATCTTTTAGTTTGTATGTTATCGGATTAGTGTATTGGATCTTATCAACTGTAAACACTTCTTCGGTCCAGTTGGGAGTATATCCTTTATCGAACACATTCCGTTTATACTTGGATATTCGAACCTGGTCACCTGTTTTGAATTTAGGTTTTTGTTTTAATGTTTCTGTATCACCATATAGATTGAAGTAAACTATACCTTCATTCCTCTTATTAGATGCTTCAACAGGTGTCATTTTTATGCTTGAATGTTTTGTGTTGTTGTACTGTTTCACTAGTTTGGGCAGCATATCGAGATACATTGTATTACCTTGAACTGTGAACTGCTTCCACATTTTGGACTTGATTGTTCTATTCCATCTTTCAACCACTGAGGATTTCTCTTCATTTTCAGTGGAGTACATATGTATTCCACTTTTCTCTAATAAGTCCTTCAAGTGTTTGTTATAGAACTCCTTTCCCTTATCAACCCATAAATACTGTGGTTTTCTACCTTCCTTGAATATTGTTTTAAATGCTTCAGTGACAGATTCACCTTTTTTATCCTTTAATGGTACAATCCAACCGTATTTGCTGAAAACATCAATAACCATAAGAAGATATCGATAACCTTTATTCCATTTGCTAAACTGTTGCATTTCAACCAGATCACTTGCCCATATTTCATCAATATGATTCACAATTACACGCCGCCGAGTAAAGTTGCGTCTTATGTATGCATGTAATTCATCTGCTAATTTTTCTTGCCAGTTTTCTTTACCCGACGGCTTTTTCCGTTTTTTGAAACTCCAAGACCTAGTTTCTGCTTTGTATTGATAACATTTCTTGCCAACCAATGCCCCCATTGTCTTTCATTATACGGTACGTTGTCTAAAGCTTGAACCATTTTTCTATCTGCTTTGTTTTTACATTTTCTGTCATCCTTGCAGACGGAATAATCAACATCGTGTTGCATTGCTATTGCATCAGTTTTTCCAGTGGGCATATCATATATTTCCAATATTTGACCAGTTTTTGGGTCATACTTCAGTTGATTTTCTAAATCATTATATGGTCCGGTGTAATGATGCCCAGGTAATGTCCATCCGCCTTTTGGTTTCGGTAATTTACCAATAGCTTTGTGAATGTCAAGAGCACCACCGTCCAGATCTTTCCTATTGGTTGTGTATTTCTTTTTGGGTCTTATTTTTGTTGACAATTGATTGAGAGCTTCTGATCCAACTTTATGAAGTAGAGGATTCATTTTTCTCAAACCATAATCGATTGCTTTTTTCTGCAATTTTGGGTCTCTCATTAATTCGGAACCATAATATCTACCCATTTCAACGGCTTTTTTGCCAAGATAAGGTACTCCTTTTGTTAGGAACAATTCAGTTCCTGTATTAGCGATATCACCAAATAAGCCCGCTCCCAACGGGCTGTTTAGTTTCCCTGTTTTTTAACAAATTTGGTCTTTGTAATACCACATTCAGCACAAGTGCAAAAGAACATTAGTCTACCATTTTTGGCTGTTTTGTAACCTGAAGGTTCAACACATTCGGTTACCTTTTTCTGTTTTACACAATATGATTTCATAATATATATAAGTTAGATATTTCTAAAATAATATTCGATAAATCTCTCATTTTTCATTGTATCATTTATGTCGAGTACTTGTAATAAATCATGATACGAATTACCCTTATTCATTTCATTTAGAAAGTATAAACAGAAATACCCACAAGTTGTTGTTTGTATGTTTTGTATCTGATTGTTTTGATGTAACAAAGTCAGATTTTTCTTTTTGGCATGATTTACGATCTCTTGAAATGGGGGCATACCAAACGAATCGAAATAATTTATTACGTTATCCTTAACATAAGTGGCTACCCAGTGAGATCCTGACATATAAGCTGGTTCAAGATTGTAGATGAATAACGCCTGTTTATGGTTATGTGGAACATTTTCATCTCTCGACAGTACGTCATTGATCGGTATATTCAAATATTTACACCATTTTATCAGATCGTGGTTGGACATAGGTATTTTTTTGTGAAATTTTGGTTTCACAATATTGCCCCCAAAATGGGTATGCCATTGAATGGACTGTTTTTTCCTAATAGTAACCCTTTTCCTTTTTTGGTTGAGGATGTTTTTTTTTTTCTACCATTACCAGTCACATATGGCGGATAACTGTAAAATGGAGGGGGCATTCCCATTCTAGGTGCTCCTGTACCATCCTTTTTCGACGAAGGTGGTCTACCTACCCTCGGTGCTCCTTTCCCTGTAAACAGCTTTTTCACCAGATTAACAGCCATAGGAATTCCAACGGAAGCCAACAGAGTTCCTAGAAATCCACCTGATTGTGTTTTAGTCGGTGTTATTTTAACGCCAGATCCTGTTTGAGCCGCATTCATTATGTCTCTTTGCTGTTTGGTTGTAAACATGTTCAGATATGGCATCAGTTGATTGATTGCATTGAAAGGTATCATCATGGGTAATGGCATAGCACCACCTTTTTGACCAGATCCTAACAATTTTTGGCTCCAGCTTCTGCTAAACCACCAAGAGCACTCAACCCAAGGGTTTTACCAATTGCTGGTAATGCTCTCATTCCAAGTGACAATACGGTACTCAAAAGACTTCCGCCGACTTGTTTTCTGATATTAGTCTTAGCAAGCTTGATGTCCATTCCTTTGTTCAATTGTCGATTTTTTTGTAATCTTTTTTTTACCATTGCTGGAACATAAAGAGTGTCGTTTCCATTGAGAGAATCATTTGTCAGTCTTAAAACAATTGTTTCCCTTTTATGGTAAGCATTACTCAGATTCTTTTTTTGATTATCTGAAAGTCTTACGTTGATTTCATGAAGTTAGTCATATAATATATGTTATATAATTCCCGTTACAAATAAATATGTGTCATTTACTTGATTTCATATTACTGTTTCATTTGCGGGCTTAAACTATCACCAATTCATTACCCACCTTGTCAATAACAACCGACTCTTCATACAATACAACTGCATGGACATTGAAATCTGCTGCACTATTGGCACTTATTTTATACCTGAAAATCAACTGTTTAGGGTCTCTTGTTACTTTTTCTGTTTGATATGACAGATCGAAATAAATCAGTGGATATAAACTATTGTAATTAGCTAGATTCAACTGGGTTCCGGTGTTGTAATCATTTTTTCGCATTGCATAAGACATCAGATCATTGAATATTCTCACTTTGCTTTCACTGTCATATTCTGTTTCTGGGTAGAAAACACCATTGCCATATTCGAGTCTGCATGTTGTTAAATAACTGTTTGCGTTTGCTTCATTCAGTTTGAAGGTATCAAGTATATATGGATTTTGAGTTGCAACTCTGGTTTTAGCCCGTTGTAGATAAACAAAAATTGCTTTGACATTGTCAATACTGGAAGAAATCTGAAAAAAACCACTGACTCTAGCAGGTGCTGACACTGCATATAGTTCACGCTGATATGTCCATTTGTGTTCTTTCATGAAAGAGCTTACAAATTTGTCGTACATACTGTCTTTTGGTGTTAATTTTGGAACCCATAGTAGAAATCTGTTAATCACTACTCTGCCGGCATCTACTCCTACTGCCATATTGATGAGTTCATTGTCGTTCTGGAGATTCAAATTGAATTGCAACTGCATAGGAACCAACATTTTATCCTGCAACTCTTCAAAAAAACTGTAACGATTGAGAGGTATGATCAAATTCACATCTTTTGCTCCTCCCCCTCCATCATTGTTGGCAGCTTGTGTAAGCACTCTTCTGGATTCATATCCTAAATTGGTATTGGCTGTCGTGCCATCTGTGTCTAAATACCAAAAACTGTTCTTACCGACTGATCTGCTGTAATCATCAGAATATTCCAACAGATTCTTCACAAAAGTGACCTTATGTAGATTGTCAGTATCGTAAACAATTTTCCCAGCACTTTTAATCATCATATGTGCAATCAATGAATGAGATCCGTTTATCACCGTTATTCTATCGGCTGCTGCGTAACCAGCTCCATCTGCTGTTTTTTGTAACTGGAATTGAACCTCGAAATAAGCATTGTACCAATCATAGAAAGAACTCCGGTCGTTGATGGTGAATCTATAACCGTTCTTTTCTTGATGTTGACCGTTACCTGGGGCTCGGATTACATCATCAAGTTGAAATCGCACTAACTCATTTCTTTGCAATAATTCACTTGTTCTAAAAGCCATTTATACTATTGTATTATATAATTTTGCTGTCATGTTATTTATTTGAAAAATCTACGCCTTCTTCCAGATCCTGATATCAATCTATTTAGTATCGTGTCAGCGCTTTCTTCTTGCTGTTTAATGGGAGAGGATGGAACAATTGCACTTTGTGTCGTAGCTCCTTTTCTCAAATTTGCCAATTTTTTCATTATTAGGTCTCCTGACTTTTCTGCCACCGTCTTACCAATTTTATCACCTGCATGAGATATCCCCGATTCCAATGCCTTCTTTGCCATTGGCTTAGCAAATTTCTTGAAAACAGACGATGCCACACTCTTCAATGGTTTGAAAATGTTGTCTAAGATAAGCCCAGACCCTTTGTGTTGAAATACAAATTTACCAAGTTTTGGATGGTAAAACCTCTTAAATTCATACGGTTTCATTATACTGTTACATTAGATACTTTTTAAAATCAGCGAAAAAGACGTATCCGCTCCATTTAGATCCACTAATCTTCTTTTTCCATCTGTTATCATGATTCTGATTGATGAAATTGTAGTTTTGTTCACAGGATTAAATGTAACTCTTTGTGGTTCGAGGGTGAAGGAGTAACTTGGTTTTAGTACACTGGTTGAGAATGAATAAATAATGTCTGTTTCTTCACCGTCAACTAAACTTTCGTTTACCAAATCGCAATGAATATTGAGTACGTCTGTGTCTTGACTGAGATTTGGCACTCTTGGTCCAATATGCGTTCCACTTGCTAATATCTTTTTGTCGAAACCGATCAGTTCATTAAAATTACTTGCTCTTAAATCAAGTTGGTAATTTGCAGCTAATGTAACCGTGACTCTGAATGTTGTTTCGTTGAATTCAAGAGTCATCGGATACGTATCACCAGTTTTCGTCACATTTTTAATATGTCTGTCAAAGTCCGTATAATTCCATACCCCAGCTGGAAAGGTAATGTCCTTAAAAGTTGAACCATTATCGGAGCTGTATTTGATTAATTGATTTTTGTACCCAGCATTGACATTGAACCAAGTGAATGACATGTTAATGACTCTGTTAAGACCGATAACGTATTGCTTATTATTGTCTAGAGTTACAGGTCTGGTGAAATTTGTTGTAAAATCTTCTGGTTTATTATCCCCTTTATTTTTCACACTGTAAGATGATAAAACTATCTCTCGTTCCATTATGTGATTAGGTTACATTAAATTTTGAAATATTGTTTGTATAATTTACCATATTGTGATTTGTTAATTGTTGTCATTTTCAATAATGTGTCCAATATAGAAACACCCATATTTCGCATGTCAATGCTTGTATTACCAGCCAATATCTCACCAATGATCAAATCCAATTTTTTTATGAGTTCTTTTGGTTTGTTAAAAAATATCACATTGCCACCTTTTCTTTTTCTTCTGATTCCAGAACCTTTTATTGTTTCCAATTTAGTGTCATAATGTGCAATATATGCATTCAAGACATTTTTAGCTCTGTCTATTCTTTCGTTCATCTCTTGTCTTTGTGCTTCATTTATAATCCCTTTGTTATATTGTTTTGTCACCTGTGTTTTATAACCTCTCAATTGATTTCTTTTTGTTCTAGTTTGTGTTAAAATTTTACCAAGATATGCTTTGGATTTTTTGTCATTCATTCCTTGTTGATTGAGTGTCTTTTCAACTGTGTCATAATTAGGCACTTCAAACTCATTTAGTATCTCATTTTCCACATCTTCATCCTCCATTCCATAATCTATCTCCTCGTCATCATCATATTCTGGTGGTAATTCTGGTTCTTCAGGAAAGTACTTAGGATCAACATACATCTCTTTTTTTCCTTCCAGAAGATCTTGTAAAGATTCTTCATATGTTGGCGGTTTTGGCACCAGTTGTTTTTCTTGCTGTGGCAAAACAGGTTGTTCAAATAATTCACCAAGATTCATATCTGGAACTTCATCCTCTATATCAATGCCGTAATCAGGAACTTCTCCTTTCTTCAGTGGTCGTTTTTTCCTTGGCAACCTTAAAGCCTGATTACTATCAATAACATCATCTAATTTACTTGTAATTGGTTGGAATACTTTTGAAAATCCCTGTTGACTGGTCTTCTGATCAATGTCATGCTTTGTAATTGCATTATGGACATAATTGATCTTATCCCCTAATTCAGATTTACTCTTTGCGAGTTCTTTCCACTTAAGTAAACTCATTTTTGTTATATTATTACTTTACATAAAAATGGAAATTCATATATAAAAAATAACGTTTTACACTGTGTTGAACACCATGTTGAACACCATGTTTAACTACATCATTTTATCGAAACAATGTAACGATTTAATATAAATGAAGATACCTAATTATGATACTGGCGACGATGTTGTCACAAACTTCACACAACTACATGATTTTATGCCTGATCGATGCTTCCGCATGCTCATTTGTGGACCTTCTGGTTCGGGAAAAACAAACACACTGATGCATATGATTCACAATCTGTTGTATTTTGATAAAATATACCTTTATGCAAAAAACTTAGAGCAGTCAAAGTATCGGAATCTCATGAAAGAGTTCGAACCATGGAGTGAAGAAGCTGGTTATGATATCATTGAAGCAAGCAATGATAAAATAATTCCTGTAAAAAATCTCAATGGTGACAATCAAAAAATTGTGATATTCGACGATTTCGTATGTGATAAAAACCAAAAACCATTAGTTGACTATTTTATACAGGGGAGACATAAAAACTGCTGCGCCATATATTTGAGTCAAAGCTACTATAAGACACCAAAAGATATTAGATTAAACTGCTCACATTTTGCCATTTATGATTTTCCGAGTACTAATGAAAAAAGTCTCATATGTCGTGAAAACAATGTCTCACGACAATTATACGAGAAAGCAACTAGAGACCCTTTTAGTTTTATATATATTGACAAACCCAAGAAACAAGTGAGGAAGAATTTCGATGAAAAAATATAAACCAATTGTATATATGAGTTACTCAAATGGTCAATTACCTGAAGACACATTTTCACATGAAAAAGTTGTTGAAATAGTAAAAGGATTGCCTGGTGTTGGTTTTAAACTAACAGATGACGGTGATTATGATATACAGAATAAAAAACTGCGAAATGTGGATTTACCACAAACAAACACTGACGCTAGTACAAAGAGTTATGTTGATTCTGAGGTTAATAAGACATTAAAACTAGACGGCAGTAGTCCAATGACTGGAGCCCTTAACATGGATAATCGGCGTGTCGAAAATATTGCTCCAGCTAGACATGGTCACAGTGATGCTGTAAGTAGTATGCATCTACATAGCTTTTATTTTGAATTAAATACAAACGATGGAAAGATAGAAGCTCAAAATCCGATCGACATGAAAAATAAAAGAATCACAGGAGTGCAAGATCCAATATTGCATTCAGACGCTACCAATAAATTTTACGTTGACGACTTTATGAATTTCAAAGCCGACAAAACGGAGCTGGCTAATTATTTGAAAAAAGATGGAAGTATTTCCGTAACTGGCAATTTTGACTTTGGAAATAATAAAATCAGCAATCTTGCTGAAGCCACTGGCAATTCTGACGCTGTTACAAAACACCAATTACAAACTGGTTTATCAACCAAACCGAATGTTAATCAGGTTGTGTTGCGAGATGGTACGCAAGCAATGACTGGAAATTTGAATATAAACAACAACAAGATCATCAATCTTGCTGATCCGACAGGTGTAAATGATGCCACAGGAAAAGGTTACGTTGATCGATTATTTTTGGATTCACTTCGTTTAGACGGATCCTCTAAAATGACTGGAAATTTGGATATGTCTTTGAATAAAATAATAAATTGCGGACAACCAACCGGTGCTAGAGATGTGACAAACAAAGCTTATGTCGATTCCGAGGTTGGAAAAACATTGAAATTGGATGGAAGCGGTGTAATGACTTCTGTTCTAGACATGAACAATCAACGAATAATAAATCTCGGAAACGCCACACATAATCAAGATGCCATAACTTTGAAGCAAGTAAATGACGGCATTGCGACTGTTTCTACTGAAAACAATAAATATACAGACGAACAAATAGAAAAAAATAAGAAATATGTAGACGACAAAATAGTTCAGAGTCATATAACCACACATACAAACAGAGAAAATGTGCTGAAATATGCTATGGATGATGGGGAATTTACAGAAGATTATGGAATACAGGATGCCACTTTAACCAACTATAATGACTCACCACATAAAAACAACAAAAAAGCATTTTCATTCAATGTTCAAAAGGCAGCAGATGGTTCCAGTCTGTTTAAAGGACGATTCGATTTTAATCTATTCAAACTGATACGTGACAATTATAGCGATAAATATACTGTGTGTTTAGAAATATATTTCCTGAGAACCGGTTTCGATGTGGAGTTTAATTCATTGCAGGTTACTTTTGAAAAATTAAACATGAACACTGATAGAACCACTACAGTCAAAACCAACAGAGATTATAAATATTATCACTTTATCATGAACTTATCACCAAATGGTTCTTCACCAACTATCGAAAGACGGTTATATGTAACTGTTCAAGCAAATTATGACAATAGAAGCCCAACTCTTTTACCATTGTATGCCCTGATTTACGGTATAAAAGGCGAAGCAAAAAACAACCTTGATTTCACAATTTATGATTACAATTTGGCTTATGAGATTGTAAATGATCAATTTTTAATGCATGTGCCAATCAATATGAATGGTAACAAAATTTTAGGGTTATTTGATAAGATATTACCGTCTTACATCTATGGAACCACTTCAGAATCATCACTGAGTTGTAATTTTGAAATTTCTGGAAAATTATATCTAACATTTACCAAAATTTATATCGATAAAATAAAAATTTATGCTAAAAAAAGATATCCATCAGATTCGGATCACGATATTACTTTTTATGGAGACAATAGTGTATTTTACAACATAGATTTTTCAACAAGCAAAATACTTACTGTCAATATCAATCGATATTTTGAAAACATAACAAACATACGAATAAATTTTGAGGATGACGATGGGGATGGCGTAAGATCTTATGTTTACATTATACATTACAAAACATTACTGATTAATTGAATTATATAATGCAACAGTATATGACATTGTATGTAAAAAATTTAGATGGTACACATCTTCTTGACGACAATGGTGACAGAATTGAATACACCATTGACTATCACTCTGATGATGATTTTACCTATCAAGCTCAAGCTCAACTTTCAGTAAATGATGATGGACATATAGAAACTGACAAAAATCTCGTCGTTAAGGCTGCTACGGAAGAGAACCATGTTGTCATAAAAAAACAACTCGATTTGAAGTTAGACAGATCGACTTTTATTATTTCGAACAGTCTACCTGGTATACCAGTGTTAGACAAAATCAGCATTGCATTAATTCCAGCTTTATCAGTAGTCACAGCCGATTCAAATGACAGAGTTAGTTCATGGGTGGATCCTGCGAATAATATCGATTTTTCACAACAAACCAATTCAAAAAAGCCTCTTCTTCTGAGGGATTCATTGAAAAAACTGTTTTTTATACGTTTCGATGGTAGTGATGACTATTTGGAAAAAAAATCATTTGATGTTTCTGAAATAGCGGGTAGTTCTGGTAACAAATGCACAGTAATACTGGTTGTCAAAACAAAAGCGATAACTAATCAATCACAGTTTCAATGGGGGCGTGGAGCCGTCAGATTCGGTGTGCATATACCATGGGGAGATGGTACAGTCTATGTCGATTTTGGTTCCTCGTCAAATGGCAGACTTAACATTCCTTCTTTGCTGAATCTCTCTGGAAATATCGAAGTTTGGACAATTCGTATTAATGGGACAAATCTAGAACTCTTTAGAGGCGTTACATCAATCAGTGTGATTAAAACAGAAACAATTTCTGCCACTCTGACAGGTTCAGCTCAAGAAATGTTTATTGGATGTCAGGTTCATACTGATGGCACTGCTGTGAATTTCTGTGAAATGGATTTATATGCTTTTGCTGTTTGGGCAAAATCTCTGTCTGATAATGAATTAAAAAATATGTTCAGGTTCATTCAAAATCATTTCGATTTGTGATGTGGATTTTCAAAATATATAACTCAATATATATGTATATCGACAATTTATTACGATTTGTGGAATATAGTTTTCAAGAAGCAAAAGAAAAACATCCATGCATTAATGACAAAATATTAAAATCGGCACTTGTTTATCAATACCTGCACTGTTTCTATTTTAAAAGAGACATGTCTATGAATGAGATTCTTGAACTCAATGATGGTGAAATTGGTCTTCTTGGACCAGGTAGTGGCTGTCTAACATGGTTACTTGAAAAGATCTTCGGTTGGATTGATATATTAAATTCACATAGTGTATTACATGATGCTTCCGGGAGGTTTTATGACCACCATAAGCTCGGTAGAGGTTACACTTATGCTATTTCAGAAAAATACACAACTAAACTGATTAAAAGATCACCTTTTTGTGGGCAAGTCAGTGGTATACTATATTGTCTATGCAGACGATTAACAATCTAGACCATATATATGGCAGATCGAAAAAAGAGAATATTCAGCTGGAACCATATTTCAGACAAACTCTCAGAAGATCAGGTCGACGAACTAAAGAGCTATTATAAGGCATACCATAGAAAGTGTTGGGCTTACAAAAAGGCTGTCAAACGCTTCAAAAAATTCAAACTCATTGGTAATACTATTTCTATCATAACTGGTACTGGTGGAATTATTAGTGCTGTTGTAACTGGCGGTATAGCCCTAGTAGCTATAAGCACAAGTGCTTTGTTAATCAAGTCTTACATGGATTTCCAATCATTGGATCTTAAAATACAAAATTGCACATACGCATACCAAAGTTATCAACATCTGTTGAATTCGATAAAAGACATGTTGAGAAGCGGTGATTTTCAACCATCGTTTCACACAGAATTAAAAAATGTAGATGATTTTGTAACTGATGTTTGTCCTAGTGTTGATAAATTCTACGCAAAATACAATGACAAATTCATTCCTTAACTATCACATTTATTTTATCGAATGATAATGCTAGGATGTCTTGCCAATATCGTTTATAACTTTCAAGTGTCTTTTTAGACTTTGATGTCTTGACCTTTTCATAAGGAAGATCAAGCATTTTAAATATTTGTTTCAAAATGAAATTTATGTTAATCATACGCTTTCTATCAATGTTAACATCTTTCACAACTTCCCCGATAGCCGCAAAAATTCGAATTATTTTATCCATATTTTTTACAGAAATCTGGAAACCATTTTTTACAGCTATATTATTCATTATGTTTTCTATATGATATTTTCTTTGGTAAACACTTTTACGATGGAATCTATGCTTATTTGAGTGAAAATCAACAAATTCTATAAGTGGTTTATAGCCATTAACTGTCCCACATTTTTTACAAACTAGCATATTGTTATCATTCACTATCTCTGGCTGATCGCAACATTGATCTGTGTTTTTAGTATGCTTTGATATCTGTTTATTGCAAAATGGACAGACCACTTCTTCCATATTGACAAGTTCTTTATGCAGTTCTTCGCAACTCATTATACTATTATATGAGATATTATTTTAGGTTTTTTAAAAACATATAGTTCCAAAATAAATTTTGCGTTGGATCCATTCTGCCTCGCCACGGCATAGATTCGCAGAAATATAAAACATATAGATTTCCAAGAATACGAGACCGAAAATGACCACGCCCATGCGACCACACCCATGTGATGGAAACCATCGATGGAAGCCATTAAATGTAAAGTAGTATGGAGTTGGGTTGGTATGAGAGCATTTTTGCAAAAATGCTCTCGTACCCCCAACTCCTATACTACTATAGTCCGTTCAGGCCATTCTTTATCCTTGAAATCATAAATGCATGAACTCTGTCAACACTTCCAGGTTTCTAGAAATAACATACATGGGGCGCAAATTTAAAAGCTGACCGTGGTTACACCATAAAGGCAGGTCACTTTTTGCATCAGGAATAATCACCAATGAAGACCATTGCAATGATCTTGGGGCTTCACAAAAATTTTCCCTGACTTCTTTGGCGTGGGAAAACAAAGAAACAGCAATCGCTCTTGGGCAGGGATTGCATTACATTCTCAATGGCAGTCTGCTGTAAATTTGAGGTTTTCTGTAACTGTGGAACTTCTTCTTTTGCACTGCAAGCTTCCCCTAACAGCCACATAAAACTCAAAACATCTATGCATATATAGCTAGTGTACAGCCGCCCACTCTCTGTAAAAAAAAAAAAATCGGAGAGGATTCGTCTTTGATTTACCGTTGATAATCGTGTTCAATACCACGTGATTTTCCCTGGAATGTGTGGAAAATGATGTGACTGGTTATTACCCATCGATCATGTTACATCATTGAAACAACACGTTTTGACTGGCTTTTACTTTTATTTCTCCACATCAACACTGTGAGAACCACCGTGAGAAATTTTACGATGAATTCGTGTGTACTTTGCGCACGGTAAAAATTACGAATAAAAATCTCTTTGATGGTCAAAGAGGTTTTCCTTTTAAAGCACGAGCGGAATTGTTAGCTATGGAGTGTAAAGTGGAAATCGATTCTACGTACATTTGTAGGAATTGTTGTCAGCGCTAAAGAAACGAAAGCGCTCCTGACGAATCTTCACGAGGTGAATATATATATTGCACTATTCAAGAGATTGTCCACTCGAAAACGTCTCCCGCTATCCCTTACCAGTCAATGTAATCCCAACGCCTTGCTCGGACCAGCCTAGCCATTCTCAAGAACAATCTACAAAGCGTGTTGCCCTGAAGATTTGAGATGAGGAAAATAACAGATCATCGGCAACGATCTGTGCTGCTCTGAAGATCAGAGCCGTACCCGGTTGGAAGACTTGCAAATACATCCTTTCCTTTAAAGAGTGCTTCTATCCTATAAAGCCAAGGTATCTTAAAACTATCAGAGACGCTCTTCAATCCACGCTTGAAATCTACCTCATTGAACACCATTTTGAGAATTTAGCTCCAAAGAAATATGAGCCACGCAATGGTCAGCGTAGATCACCTAATAATGTATGCAAAATTATTCCGGAACACTTTGTGTTGGATGTCAAAATTGGGCGTGCATCTAATTAGGGTCAAACCTGGACATAAGTGGGAGAGTGCGCGGCTGCACACAGGCTATATATACACGGACAAGGAAGGTGTCACCATTTCTACCTATTTTTACGTCTTGATATTGGTCTGTATGAATTCTACACAAACCTAATTCTTTTAACAACGAGGGCCATAATGAAGTTAACCATTAAGCACGGAATGCGTGTGATCCAACACATACATGTATAACTAATACTTAGTTTAACTATTATCACAGCTCTCTACCGAGTGCACTGTTTTAACTTGGTGGTGGGAGATTTGTCCAGAAAGATCCTTCTCACAACATCCATAGTATGTATTCCATCAGCAGGCATGGGGAAGATGGCAGAGGATGATGGATGGAAGACCTGATGTGTTGTCTGCAACACTGGTTGGATACCAAACTGATAAAGGCCTGTTTTGATTTGTCCAGTCACAGCTTTGCCAGACACACCTAAATTTGGTAAAAAAATCAATCTAATGTTAGCATCACTTCCGTCAGAAGAGATCTGTATTTACTGATAATGACTCAACCATATTTGAGAGGAGTCAAACTTTTTATCTTCTCGTTTTGATGCTCTGTCACTGAGCTACGAAGACTCATGCAATCTATGCCACTGAACTATTGACATGTCACTGAAATGTCACACCATGGCATTCACACTCACAATTTTTATTGTTATGAAAGAAGGAGCGAATTTCAAACCCAGTGCGTTAATGACGAGATGTGTGAAGAAGCTAACAATGTGAAAGGGTCCTTTGCAGGATAATGATCACATGGTACAAAAACCGCCATACTTGAACGCAAATTGCCCACTGGGACATTTAAAACAAAGAAATTTTAGATTAACTTGCTTTGCTTGAGATGCCCCAGTGCGCAATTTGCTTTCCACTATGGCGGTATCACTATCCTGTGCAAAGGACCCATTCTTTGAATGAAGAGGTCACTTTCACGAATTAGCCAGATTTCTCACGCACAATGCCACTGCTAGTGAGGTATTGCTACATGTGTTCTCGAACTCAGCTTGTTACCGCAAGTTACACCTACCTCTGCTTAAACTGGGCACTTGTATATTTTGAAGGAAAGATGAAAAATTTGGAGTTAGAGGAGCTGCTTCAGCTGAAAGACGAACACAAAATGAGGACAAAAGATCAGTGATAATGATTGATGCAGCATTAATAAAATTTCACAATTATGGCACATTTTCCATATAGACAACATGCACGTTTAGAATGTGTTTTACATCGCTGCAACAGGGCAGACCAACAAGTACATGTAGACGCTTGTGTGAACAATGCATCAGTTCACCAATGTTGAACAGGGTTTGTAAAGGAGGCGTTTTGATGACACAAAGCTTAAATAGAGGTTATCGCCTTATGAAGATGCCGTTAGAAAAATCCAGGACTTTCTCCTCACTTAAAAAAGTCTGGATGTAATGCAATGCCAAGGACGTGAATCCAAAACCTCTCACTTGGTTGTCTGACACTCTATCTCCTGAGCCAAGACAGTTCTATCCACGTTAACGAGTGAAACGAAAGCTGTCAATTTTGATAGCATTTAAATGACAGCACATGCTTTACATGGAGTGGGAAACTCTGAGTAGTACATGATAGAATAGAAATTATGCTCTGGACAAAGTAAGTCATTGCCTACAATCCTGGACGAAATTTTTGTGACGT
>NC_090888.1:44782534-44797534 GCF_036669925.1 Montipora capricornis | reverse complement strand
AGTCAGATTGAGTGTTCAGCTCAGGTTTCTTTTCTTGGATAAAAAGCATTTCGTAAACTAAGCATTCAAATTTCCCACGACATTTCTAAGAATGGTAAATTGTTCCTGAAGATCTTTGTTCTTCTGATTGTGGGCGTCACGCAGGTGTTTTCCGATAGCAGAGTGCTTGTGTTCCTCAATGCGTTGGAAAAGGTGTCGCCAAGTATAGCCAACATAATCCGCATCACACAGATCACATTTGAATTTATAGACAACGCATTGTTGATTTATTAACGGTGGTTTGGCCTCTGCTACTTTGATGTCGTCGGCAATTTTCTTGCTCGTACACACTGGGCACAGATAGCTGTTTATTTTCGTTCCAAGATCGGACAGCTGTCTTCATACAACGTCGGCTGATCTTTGATCCTTGAAAGGCAGAATAATTCGAACGGGTGCATTTGCTTGAACATCGCCAACATGCGGTTGATTTCGCGACTCAATGAATCTCAATGAATCTGCGCCCAGTGTTTACGAGCAAGAAAATTGCTATTATGATTATGATTATGATTATGATTATGATTATGATTATGAAATGATTATGATTATGATTATGATTATGATCATGATTATTATTATTATTATTGAACTTTCGAACTAATAGCAAGCAAGAAATAACTTTCAAAAAGAAACACAATTTTAAATTTGCAAAACATGTTTCGGATGATCGACATCCATCATCAGTTGTGAATACAAGTGAAACCGCTAGACGGTGTTATATAAAAGATAGCTAATAACATGCATAAGTACTGATTAAATAACAACGTGAATAGAAAATACAATGATGAGAAGACAATGGGTATGGACGAGGAAAATTACAGTGAAAGTGTTAAATTGACATGATTAACCTGCTTATTTAATGAGGGTTTTTCCCAACCTATGTGTAAGGCCTCCTTGATTTTTAGTTGAAAAGGCGTGGAGGCGGTGTCAAGGATTGAAAAACACTCCTCCGAGCATAAAGATCTGCATGCTTCTGACCCATTAATGTGCTGAAAGATATGCGAGTTCTTATCCGATGTTAAATGTTCACGAACACGTGTAGCAAGATGTCGGTTTGTTTCGCCGACATAGCAGGCACTACAGCCTGCGCAAGAAAATTTATAAACCACACGGGATCGTGATAATTTGGAAATAGCATCTTTGGCACTGAATAAGTTATTAAAAAATTATCGGGCAAACACTAGCTTTATGTCCAAGTTACTAGCTTGATGTCCAAGTTTCTATTGTAAAAACTTGGACATCAAGCTAGTGTTTGCCCCATACAAGATTAAGAACTTATTCAGTGCCAAAGATGCTATTTCCAAATTATCACGATCCCGTGTGGTTTATAAATTTTCTTGCGCAGGCTGTAGTGCCTGCTATGTCGGCGAAACAAACCGACATCTTGCTACACGTGTTCGTGAACATTTAACATCGGATAAGAACTCGCATATCTTTCAGCACATTAATGGGTCAGAAGCATGCAGATCTTTATGCTCGGAGGAGTGTTTTTCAATCCTTGACACCGCCTCCACGCCTTTTCAACTAAAAATCAAGGAGGCCTTACACATAGGTTGGGAAAAACCCTCATTAAATAAGCAGGTTAATCATGTCAATTTAACACTTTCACTGTAATTTTCCTCGTCCATACCCATTGTCTTCTCATCATTGTATTTTCTATTCACGTTGTTATTTAATCAGTACTTATGCATGTTATTAGCTATCTTTTATATAACACCGACTAGCGGTTTCACTTGTATTCACAACTGACGATGGATGTCGATCATCCGAAACATGTTTTGCAAATTTAAAATTGTGTGTTTCTTTTTGAAAAATATTATTATTATTAACCATACCTGCAAGGTGATGCAGTTTGAACATGCGCAGGTCTCCTGTCATGGTCACCCCTACCACACAACAGCAGCAAGGGGAATAACAGATGGCACCAAGCAAACCTGGGCTACAACCCACTCTTGAAGAGGACGCCCTTTTAGCTAATGAACCTGTTAATAAGATCCAGTCAACACTACAGCTATACATTCATTGCAAAAAAAAAAGGAATAAAAAAGATTTATGAGCACTCACTGTAAAGGATGGGGTGGATATACAGGATGAGGGAGGTTGAGTTAAGGTACATGTACACTGTATGTAAAAAGGAGCTGTTTAAGTAGGTTAAAAGGGGAAATAAATGGAAAAGTGTGGGGGGGGGGGTGGGGAGCGGTAACTAAGGGACAAGTAGAGAGTGTACACTCAAATTGAGAACCCCACAAAAAAGCCATGTCCCTATTTTCGAACTCACCCAGTAAAATAAAATCCCCTTTCAGATGATTCATAATAAACCGAGTTAGAAAAATTAACCAGTTTAAAATAATATCACCTTAGTAAAGAGAAAGTTTCTTGTGAAATAATAAAATTAAATGCAAACTACAAAAATTAACTACAGTTCATAATTATTACGTAAACAAGATCTTTAAAATTAATTCTACAGTAAAACTTGTGTGTCTGTTAATTTTTGTTGAGTCCTAATTATTTTAAACAGAGGTATAAATTATGGCACACACTTAAAGTCATTTAATATTATCTTCAAGCAGATGTGTGCAATAATCCATGTGAAACGTTGTCCCAGCCTGTTTTCCCCACATGAATTTTGCTTTTTCCTTTTTTTCCCCAGGTTCAATCCATTCAGCACTTTTAATGAATTTTCAACTCACAGCTGTGTCAGCAACAACTGGAAATTATTTCATACTCACCAATTTCTGCATCTACTGAACTTTGGAGTTTTGTGGAAAATGAACCATTTCGTAACAGCTTTAAACTGCAAGATAAGGGTCAAGTCACTTTATTTAACATCTAAGCTAAACTACAGTACATGTATTGAACACTGTATGCAGTTCCGTCAGCTCCTATTAAGCTACAACATGTATCTCTGAAAGCCATTTGAAGTATATTTAATTTTCAGTCACTGCTCAGTTTTTATGTATTTAGACCTATACGTGAAGATACCTGGATCAGAGTAAAGCCAAAACAGAAGTCACGTTTCTCACTGAAAATCGCACTGGAAGCTTCAACCCCAAAAGGTGCACATAAATTAACTACTTGAATTGTTTCCTAAATGAAATAGTCCCGCAACTCTTAATCAAACCACTTCTGCAGATCTGGAGGGTCCGAGTTCGAGTACCAGTAAGTGCATTGTACAATTCTTTGTTCCCTATATCTTGTAACCCATAACCCTTATTATAGCTTACTTGCATCTTTGTAAACATTACTTTAATTCTGTATTTATGTGTATATTATTTTCTCTTTTAATAGTGTGAAACAAAATAACTCTGAACCCGAACTGCATGTTTATCGATGAAATAAACATCCTTGCGTGGGTTTGTATTCCGAACACGACAGCTGTTTGTGAAAGTGCGTCTTCGTCATGTAGTTCGTAGTCATGTACTATTGTATTGCTGTCAAGCTACGTGTATTGTTTAGAACAATAAGCAAGCTAATGAGGCAGACGCGTATATCTGTATACGCATATACGCGTATATATATACGCGTATGTTCGTATAACCATACGCGTATAGATATACGCGTATTATGCGCATATTTTGGTTAACGTATTTCTGAGCGGTACTGTATGCTGTAATGTTGTAACTGAATGGATCAGTGCCTGAATACAGAAACCGATAAGGTGATACATGTACGAAACATCAAGGACATGTGCTGCGAATTGCACAAGACAGAGCTTGAGGGAAGGTATACATGTAGGTGTTTTCATTCCTTTTTAGGGGATTGATTGGTAGAGTGCATATTCAACCAAGGTAAAATGAGAGGAGAACGGATTTTACTGACAACATAATTATACATGTGTGACTGAAAAAAGCCGAATTAAAGAAAAACTTCAAACATTCATACTAAGACCTGAATACTGCTGTAACAGTAGAATGTAGCTGATCTGACAAAATGAACTTTTCAAGTCAAATACTCAGGAAAACAACAAAACACAGTATGTCTATATCACAGTGCATTAATCCCAGTTCTGCTCCCTTGAAAAATGATAATAGGTACTGTAATATAACAGTGTAGCAATAATATATAAAACACAACAAATACCAAGTTAATAACTGAAGTCTGTCATCATCATATTGTACCAAAAGTATTGATGCAGGATATGTCAACAGGTTACTGGTCGGTGACAAGTCCACTTTGGGTGTCGGTAGCCTTGGCAGACAAAGGGACACGATGTTGGCAGGATCTTTGTAAGTTTTGATGATGGTCCATTCCTAGGGGACAAAAACCATGACCATGGAAATCAAGTCATTGCTAATAATACAGAGGACTTGCCTTACTCATACAGTTGTAAGTGTACCATGTAGTTGGAGAAACTGCGGCGACTTAAGAAGACAACGTACGGTAGAATTATGTTTTAATTCACTAGTAATGAGTGATAACTAAAAAATTATTACCACAAGCTCAATTCCTCCACAACATCATAACTTAAATTGTAGTTGTAGGGAAATGCTAAAATGATAAATATGTACACGGCAAACTGTCGAGATCTGTCATTTTTGGTCGTAATCCTTATGTTATCCTCTTTTCTTCACATTTTTGTTCTTTTTTGAGGCACCATTGTGTTAAGTGATCCCTAGAGTAAAACAAATAATCTTATAAAATTATCCAAGCTTAATACAAAACATTGAGAAATACACCCATAAGTTGAGAAACAGATGTGTTCTAGAGGCAGACTGCTCACAGGGAATCTAAAGGGTCAACCTAGAATTGGTGCCATGCATTTAAAATCCAAAGTTTATGGCTTGATTTGTCAGGTCAGTTGTTAAGCTTTGTCTAATACATGTATATGCATGCATTTGAACCCTACGCCAACCTCTTATAATTTGAAACACAGCTGATTAACATTTTGTTTACTGTCAAGTCTGACTTATATACTCACATATACACTGTAGTTCGTCATGTACGGATGGAGATGTGATGCTATTTCCTGTTGGAATCTCTCATGAACCTGCACCTTTCCTTTCTTCATTTCCCAACGTTTTATACAACTTCCATTTTTGCCTATCAATTGTAATCAGTAAAACTAATAGGTTACCAAAATTAATTATTAAAAAAAGAAGCTACTAGCCAAATATTACTTTGTCCAACAATAAAAGTATAAGGTGCTGCCTTGACTCTCTTGTTTTTCCCTTCCTTTGGCACTAGATTTTCCTGAGCATGCATAAGATTTCACTCTCCATAATTATATAAGAAAAAGACTTCAAAAATCAACATATTTTATTTTAAAAAATTACGTACTTACATCTTTAACCAATTCCCCCAAAGATTAAAACTTATAGATTTTCATCTGTCTAACATCAGACAATAATAATTATTTAATTCAACTTTATAATTATGTCCAAACTAAGATAAACATACTACTGATTCATCTGCTTTAATCCTGTTGACCACAATTTTCGCTCCATATCTGCTACGATAATGTATTTACACTTTTGAAGTTACTGCCTAATGTTAAAAAGGTGGCCTCCATTTTAGTCAGTGAGGCTCCATGTCATAGCTGACTTGCTTGCATGCCTCAATAGTGTATTCTTTTTCTGTCAGTTGCATATGCTGATTAGTAACTGTTTTTTAGCTTTTATTTTTACTGGTGCCAACAATGAACCATCACCTGCTGCTTAAGATACTGGATAATGTCAGTAGTACATGTACATAGAGGGTAGTACATAGAGGATATTACAAGGCTGCCCGCAGAAGTGTGGTTTTCCGCTGGCTGAGGAACGCAAGAAGCGGAAAACGTTTTTCTCACACATGGCTGGGAGTCTGGGTACAGGTCTGCGGGGGGTTTTCAGGTCACATGGCTCGTGTAAAGTTCCAGTTTTTGTTTTGCCATCCGCCATTGCCTGACACGCCCCACCCACCCATGAAGTACTTGTAAAATGTTTTAGTTGAGGTGATCTTATTCTCATTGTAAGACAATTATGTTCTTGTTAATAAAGGTCAGGCTGTGTGGTTGGGCTTGCCACGGCTCCCAGAAGTGTGTTAGAAATGAAATTTCTCTTAGAGTGTTGAAAAATATTTCACTTGTTCGCTGCACTCACTCGTGAAATATTTTTCAACACTAATGAAACACTATATAAACAATATAAACACCAATGAAATACTAAATCATTTCACGGAAGGCACCAAAAGGCGCAATCTTTGTGTGTAACCATAGCAATTACAGTGATCTTTTCACGTGTGAAGATATCATGTTTTCGTACAAAAGCTCACTTGGTATTTCAGTGGTGTTTATATAATAGATCCGGCGCAGGGTTTTCAAATGCGTGACGAAAGTAATTAGCAAACTGCTTTGGTTTTGCATTACATGTACTTCCCTCAGTGATTGGTTTGAAGTTGTAGCACCATACTTTGGTTTTGGTTTTACGACACTCCATTGAAACTCACTCTAAAGTACTTTCTTTCTACAATCATGGTCAAAAGTGTTGGGAAGGTAGCTTCATTTTACAGATAACCCCCCTCCCCCTTATCAATGTTGGATTTTCCAGGGAAAAAAATGGTGACTTTTCTTACCTGAAGAACTCCAACATTGAATATAGGGGAGGAGGGCCACAAGAGCATGGTACAATGTATTTCCCAAATGCTTCAGCCAATAGTTAGAATAATCGAATTAGGTGTGAAGTGAACTGTCGATACCCGCAACCTTCTCAACAACTTTTGACCACGATTGTAGTTCCCGGCAGTTTGACTCAACAAATTATTGTAATACTTATTGTTATTATCCTACATGTATATGTACCTGTTGTGCACACCAGAATTGCTTCACCAGAGTTCTTGGACATAAATTGGAGATTATTTACATGATATTCAGCAACTGCAAATCACAAAAAAAATCTGAGCTGTTTTGACACAACAAGCACAATGCATCTAAATTACGTGTACCTGTACACAACCAATGATACAGCTGACGTTACGATCACAGCTTGACCTTTACTGTAATCTTAACAAAAAAAAGATCAATTCCAAGAATTCTGATCCAAATTCATCCAAATACCACATTATGCACCCGTAACAAGGATGGCACTAAGAATTTTCAATTTGGGTCCTGGGGCCTGCATGTCTGGCCAAATTGGGGTCCCAAGCATTTTTGGGGGTCCCAAAATCTTGGTGACCTTCTCCGAGAAATAGAGTATTTTTTTAGGTAATGAGAAAGAGAGAGTAACCAACTTTCTAATCTTTAAGACAGTACTTAGTACTGTAACTAGTACCAATAATAATAATAATAATAATGTCATGTGACGTTAATTTTTGACAAATAAATAGACTTAGACAGTGCTCAATGTCATGTACATTGTATAATTGAGGTGTTCCTATCCAGCATTGTCATGGGCAGCTTTGAACTGTTCTTGTTGAAGCAACACTGCTGCTGTACTTTTGTGATCCACCTGATTCATGTACCGTACAAGTGCCAATCACTGGAAATCTTTGCGTCCTGTCGTGGGCACGTTCTTCTTTCCACCTTTTACCTGGCCCTTACAAATCATAGACAACTTATCGTCCAAATTCCTTTGCAACCATCCAAACTCTTTCAGCCAATTTTAGCCAAAAAATCTTTATCTAAAAATGACCATGTCTTCAACCTTTCTCAGTTCCTTTTCAAGAAGTGTGAGCACTTGTATTTCTCAATCGATCAAACAATCAATGAGCAAACAAATGGCAGGAGCTCAATTACGTTTCCTGGACGTTTAATCATCTTCACCAGTCTCCTTTGCACAGCTAAATCCAATATGGCAACCACTATGTTACTTTAATTTTTTTTTTTTTTTTTTCTTTCGCATCTCGCCCAGTTGCCCAAACAACAGATATACTGACAAATCAAAGCAAGTTGTTTGAGTTATTTAATACATGTACAGTAAAGGTCGAAGATATGCGGCCCAAAATGGGCGTGTAAAACACGCCTGTGTGTCAAACATGCACGCGTCTGCGTTTTTGACACGCGCATGAAATACGCGCATAAAGCAAAGCTCATTAGTATGTATGAGTTAGCCCATTGTCGACCTATTGCGGTTAGATCATTGTTAGTTTTAATAGCTTTTTACTGTACAAATGTATATGGCAATGGCTATTCAGCTGAACATCGTTTGGCAAACCCAGCACCGTGTTTGTTTCAGTTCACAGGTAAACATGTGGAAATAAGTAGCGGGGTATTCTTGATTTTAAAAAAAAATGTAACAATTCGCTCGCGCAATATTTATGTCAGGCGCATGAAAATGTTAAAACTTTCCCGTTTTCAGCACTTTCTTAAGCCTTGTGGAACCAGTGATATGAAAATTCAAAACTTCTTGTCGCGAAATCGTCAGAAGAATCGATTGTCACACATACATATATCAATGTCGCGTGTCTTTGTAAAAATGAGAGAGATACAATCCGCTTGCAAAAACTCGTCTTGTCAGGCGCGTCAAAATGAATTTCATTTCAAATAAGAGGTTAAACAACGGAACATTTTCCCGTTTCAAGCGCTTTCCTACGCCTTAAAGAACCAGAGATATGAAAATTCAAAACTTCTTGTCGCGAAATCGTCAAAAGAATCGGTTATCTCACATGGCGCGTCGCTTGTCTTTATTGACATAACGTACATACAATTTGCTCGCAAAAACTCATAGTCTGGCGCGTCAAAATGAATTCAAATTCCAATAAGAGCTCCAAGAAGGGAACATTTTCCCGTTTCAAGCGCTTTCCTACGCCTTAAAGAACCAGAGATCTTGTCGCGAAATCGTCAAAAGAATCGCCTTGCATCCTGGGACACATTAAAATTTTGATGATCACTTTTTTTTGGATTTTATATAATTTGCGTAAAAATGCACGATTTCTGCGTTAACACGATCTCTGTGTAAGCTTGAAGAAGGCTATGTGTATGTGAACAACTCATACAACATTTACAAGTAACAAATTTTATTAATATTAACATTCACAACAATATTGACAATTACAATTATAACAATTATGTAGCTGTATCAAATATTTTTGCCAACTGTCCAAATTTAAAATAAAGTTGGATAGTTTTTGCAGGAATGTTTACTTCAGCTTTGAACAAACTGTCCAATTTGAGAAAAATCTGTATTCTTTCCATCAACCAATCAAATGTAAAGACAGATAAGAGAACTGAGTATTGGCCAATCAGGTTGCAGCTATTTTAACCATGCAACGTTTTTGGGCCACGGACAGACACCAGAAGTGAACATGTTGCTTGCTAGGGCAGTGGTTTCTCTCAGATTTTTTAACTTATCATCCCTAACAGTGAGAACAAACCATTTTTTAGAAGCTATTTCAAAATTGGACAGCATGTAGTCCTACGGTATTACATATACTTATTAACATCTCAAGTAACAATCCGGTGTCACTCTGAAAATCTTTAGGATGGTGGTTAGAGAGA
The DNA here is from genome assembly GCF_036669925.1 of Montipora capricornis. Taxonomy (NCBI): domain Eukaryota; kingdom Metazoa; phylum Cnidaria; class Anthozoa; order Scleractinia; family Acroporidae; genus Montipora; species Montipora capricornis. The sequence goes on along the minus strand of NC_090888.1, from coordinate 44,788,089 downwards.
GCTGCCTGGCTATAATCAGTGTTTGACACTAACGCTTGCCCGATTGTCAGGGGCAAGCGAAATATATCCATGGGCAAGTGAAACAACTCTAAGACTTGCCTGATCGGGCAATCAGAATTTTTGGTCAACTAATATTTTGCGGAACAATTTGATTTGCAAAAAGAAAATTAATTTTGTGGTGTAAAGCACAAAATTCACATAATCAAAGAGAACTTACAGTCTTGTTCAGTGTGCGAATGAGGAAACAGGCAGGGAAGAGGATCTGACAAAATCTGACAGCCATCTAAAAAATAATGAGATGCATGTTTCATGACCAAATCATATCACAGGATTGAACAGGATTTGAACCTTGAAATAAAGTAACTATGTAACTGTGACAATCTAAAATCTCAACATGCTTGAGTCTTTGCTCAGTTCAAATATGTCATCATGGCAGGGTTTGTAAAGTAGCGACCATATTTCTGAAAGCACCAGACATGACACTTTTTGGCACCAACATGCGAGCTACCTAGGGGGGTCTAGGGGGAGTTGGGGGCATCCCCTCCCTCCAAAATAAATTTTTAATAGAACTGTCAGAAACGTTGTTTCCAGTGTTCCTGGAACCCAAGAATCAGTTTCCCAGGAAACTCTCTGGAGTTCTCTCAAATTTTCTTTAACAAATAACAGTAAATGAAAAATTAAACAAACCTCTCAAAATTAATATTGCATGTATCAAAACCCTGTCATAGTCTTCATGTTCACATTTTCTTCAGATTTTACTTAGGAGTCCACTTTTAAAACAAAATGATTATCTGCTCCCAGTTGGCTTGATAGCTCAGCAATTATTGGTTATTATAAGTACTGCATCACTATAGCAGAGGCCATGGTTCAAATCCTCCATGCATTCTTTTGTTACTGCTAAAGTACTAACCTACATGTACATGTACATAACTGTGATGATACACGTACATGTGTATGAAGTCTCAACACAATAACTCCACGGGTTCCAAAATATATTAAATGTCAACTCTTTGTCGGCAAGAAAGGTTTCACCCAAGTGATATTTACAGCTGTATGTTTCAATTCTCTTTGGGCAGGTTATTTAAACAAAGTCAAGCTAGGACTGCACTTTTTTAAAAACTATTTTTACCTTCAGTACTTTTTAGAACTAAGAAGTAAGATTCTTCAAGAAGAATATTTTTTCCCTCTTTGTTCTTAACCCATTGACCCTGGGAGTACAGTGTAAGACTTAACAGATTTTACTCTGTCTAACACCAGATGATTTGACTTGGGCATCCAAGGGCATTTGAAGTGTCAATGAGTTCTGTCCCCTCTCTTTAACACCCAAACCGGCCTAAACCAACCAGACTTTAGTATTTTACTCTGTCTAATGCAAGAAGATTTTACTCATCGATGTCCCCATTAACCCTTTAACACCCAAACCGACCTAAACCGATCATACTTAGTATTTTACTCTGTCTAATGCCAGACGATTTTACGCGTGAATGGGGAACCCCCAGGAGTCAATGGGTTAATTTATCACCACTAACACCACTGGAGTCCATTTGTAAGTATTGGACAACCCTCCCACTCTTAGGCTTGGCTAAGTCTATATTACTTTTGGAAATCAACCTGGTATTCCAGACAAGGAGACTCTGTAGAACTGAACAGCACTGCATGATTCACCATCATTTGCTACAACTATTACTTTTCCCACTACACAAAAAAATGCAAAAGAGAAAATAAAAATTAATAAAAATTAACACAACTCTTTGACTTCAAAGGCTAGGCTGAAATTGCAGCATTAGTGTTTGAAAGGATAATGGAAATAAATTATAGTCCTTCTTTATACGATCAAAGCCGTGGTCTGGAATTTCCGATATGATGCTGCACATGCTACATGTATCTCAAACAGTCATTAATAGTAACAATATTATTTAACTTTTTAATGTTGACTGCTGGCATCATGATAAAAAACGTAGTACATTATAGACGAGTATGTTTCTGTATTGGAGATTTTACTCAGTCTAACACCATACAATTTTACTCATCAGTGCACTGGGGCCAACTCAGGCAAGAAAGGGTTAAGGAAAAATCTGGTTTATCAACGGAGTTGATAATGTAAATTGCCACCGTACAGAGATTCTAAAAGCTGACGTTTCGAGCGTTAGCCCTTCGTCAGAGCGAATCGAGGGATTATGGGTTACGTGTAGTTTTTATAGTAGAGTAGGAGCTACGCTATTGGTGGTAACATGGCAACGTGAAAAATAGGAATATATTAGTTAAATGAAAAGCGTTCGTTAATACCGTGAGGATTAAGGGTGCCGATTTGAAAGATGAATTTTTGTTCCAGATTCTTGCGGCTTTCCGTCGTACCTAGATGTAGGGAAAGGCCGCAGATAGCCATGTGTTTTTTGGAGTGGTTAGGCAGATTAAAATGGCGAGCGACTGGCTTGGATGCATCCTTGTCATTCTTTTCAACATCGCGAAGGTGTTCGCGGAATCGGTCGCCTAGTCGTCTACCTGTCTCACCAATGTATAATTTATTGCATAACGTGCAGGTTATGCAATAAATGACATTTGCGGAGGTACATGTGAAACAATCGGTGATCTTAACAGATCGCTTAGGTCCCGATATCTTGCTAGTGTTAACAATGAAAAGACAAGTTTTGCATCGTGAGCGCGCGCATTTGAAAGTGCCGGGTTGCTCGTTAGTTTTGAGCGCGCTTCTAACTAAAAAGTTGCCTACGTTTTTGTCGCGTTTGAATGAAATAAGTGGAGGTTGCGAAAGATTCTACCAGTCTCGGGATCATTTTGGAGTAATTTAAAATTACTAAGAATGATGCTTTTGACTGCGTGATTATGAGGATGGAAAGTGAGGGTAAATGGAATTCTGTCATTCTTATCTTTTTGTGACGTTTGTAGTGATGACTGTCGATCAAATTGTTGGGCGCGATGATGGCCCGCTTTGACCACAGAGACAGGATAGCCACGTTCTTCGAAGAACTGGCACATCTCCTCTGATTTGCTGGAAAAATCGGAGTCATCACTACATAGACGTCGAAGTCTAAGAAATTGAGAATAAGGGATGGAGTTCTTGACATGTGATGGATGTGACGATGAATACAACAAATAACTGTGTGAATCAGTAGGTTTGTAGTGCACACTAGTACATAGCGCGTTGCCTCTAATAGAAACGTTGATATCTAGAAAAGCCAATGAAGTTTCCGAAGTTTCCGAAATTTCCCAGGTATATTTATTATTATTATTATTATTATTATTATTATAATTTATTACTTTCATTTAAGGAAAAATCCACTGGCAATGGATATCATGCATACAGTACATGTACATGTATCAACCTTTTGTTAATTTAAATAATTTATTATGTAAGGCAAAAGTTATTATTAATAAGTACATAATAATTTATCATGTATTACTGCAACGGTACTAAACTGCACTTACTGTTTGTAAATGCGAGATCAGCCACAGCAACTCTTGCACGCACTGTTGCCAAGCATTTTCTCGTTATTTGTATTTCTGGTTTTATGGTTGTCACACAAATCTAGAAGGAAAAGAAAACAGTAATTTTCAATGACTACAAGTACATACAGCTGTAATTTGCTTCTAATTACAAACAACCACAGATTAAAGGAAGAGTTTAGAGTTGGCACATTGTAAGAACTTTTGACTTACCGGTATCTTGAACCCACAGCATAAAATTAATAAAGGAGAGCAAGTAAATGCATGACAGCAGGGATTTGTATATGTACAGTGTAAGGCGAACAGGTTGAATACTACTTGGTTTTCATTCAGATTTTTTTTAGTAAAGAAACCATTTGTATAAGAATGGCCATCATTTCTCGCTCAATTAAGAAGCACAACAATACTATTAGCCTTTGTGATGAAATGTGAATATTACACATAGATAAGACTACAAGAAAATTCAGAACAAAAAAATTAATATTGACTTACAAGCCCTGTTTCACTGATGGCCACCCATCCATCTTTGGCTCTCATCCCTTCAATCTCTACCAAAGGATGTTTGCTTTTATTGGTCTTAAAGCGCTCTCCAAGCTTCTTGGGAATAACTGAATGCTGTGGATCATCGCCGTGAAGGGTAAAAAGGTTCTGTTGATAAAAAAGGAAACATACATGAAATTAAGGGGTCTGTCAGACAAAAACATCAACCATTTCATGTACTTCCAACAGTGGAACTTTTCAATTTTACTACCCGGTTACTTTAATTTCTTATAATATTAACTTTTTCCTACATACAACAGTACATTGTCAAGGGGAGATCCTCTGAGAGAAACGGGTTTACTTAACAATCGCATACAGTACAACTGTTTATCCCTGTTCAGACTCTCACTTTGGTACAGCGTAAATGACAATTTAATTTATATCCAACACAATGACTTATAATTCTCTGGCTAATGCCAGACGATCATGTTCAAAATTGTTCACTGCCCTGACCTCTTCAGTTTTTCCCCTCTACAAATTTGTACCAAACACTGCATTTTTATTAACCCAGTGACCTCTCAGGTGCCCCAGGATGTCCCCAGTTGACGAATGAAATCATCTGGTGTTAGACGGAATAAAATCTGTTAAGTCTCACTCCCAGAGTCACTGGGTAAAGGAGTCAAGAATATTGAACTCTAGGTCTCACATTAGAGACCTTAAGATCTACGACGACGTCGATGACAACGCCACAAAACAATGACATCATTGGTTAAAAGAGCATAAAAAATTGTGCTGCATAAAATTATGTGGCATGGTTTTAAGCTCATATTTTTGCAGTACTCTGCATGACAGTGACGTGAAATCACCAAATTAATTTTAGGTTCTGATGACGACGTGAGCATGCAACAGAAGATGTCATTCTCTATTTTTAGCATAAAACTGTGCTCGTACCGTTTATTTTTAGGATACTTCGCACACACTGTAGACATGAACGAGATGGAAAAATCTCAAAAAGACATACTGGACAAAGTTATATTATTTTTGAGCTGGTGTTTTCGTCAATGTCACTATCGTACAGTAGATCTTAAGGTCCATGTTGTAGAGTGCAGGCCAAAACTTGGAGGGAAAGGGAGAGGTGAATTAAATCCAGACCCCAAGTTTTATGCTACATATGTTTCCATTGTAACTTGCATATTAGATGTTTCCACTCACTTCGCACAATTTATTGCAGAAAATTTTACCACATTATTAAATTAACAAAATGCACACTCGAGTTATCAGGGACATGATGGAAAAAAAATACTAATAGACCTTACAGTATTTGTACATACCTTGATCCCAGTATCAATCCAAGAGATTGCTACCAATCTTTCTCCTTCACCAACATCAACAGTACAAATGCATTCCCAGTCATTTACCATGTGATCCTAGAATGGACAGAAAGCAATGGTTGGTTTGCTTATGGATATGTTTTGAAAAAAAAATAATTGTTTGTTCTCCCTTAAATAGAATGCTGGTGGTTGAGATGATTATGGCATACACTGATCTAGGAGCTCCTACTAAGGCTGGCTTGTCCCCAGATAATTTTTTTTTTAATAAGCTTGTAGACTTGT
>NC_090888.1:44753828-44781328 GCF_036669925.1 Montipora capricornis | reverse complement strand
TTTCTATTGTGTTACATTATTTATTTTTTGAAGCGTAGCTTGTTTGTAATTAACCTTACTTGTTTTTAGTCTTCTAGCCGTTAATTCTAGCTTATTATTGTTGCTGTGCTGTTGTTCTTTTTTTCGTGTAGGTTGGTATGTCTACTCTTTTGAAAATAATTAGTCTTAACGTTAGGGGTTTGCGTAATCAAATCAAACGGAGAGGAATCTTCTCATATTTAAAGAACCAAAAGGCGACACTATATTGTCTTCAGGAAACTTTTTCTCAGGAAAAGGATGAGAATATCTGGTCTGAGGAATGGGGAGGACAAACTTTATTTGCTCATGGGTCGGAACACTCTAGGGGTGCATGTATACTTCTGAAGTCTAACGCTCATCTCAGTCTTCATATTATTTCCAGTGATCCAAATGGTAGATACATTATAGCTAAACTTAAAGTGGGAGACGAAGAACTCTTTGTGGTCAATATCTATGCGCCAAATCAGCATAATGAAAAATTGTCTTTTATTAAAAACCTTGTACCTGATCTTATAGCTAAAACAGATATTACGAAATTAATAATCACAGGGGACTGGAATTGCACTTTAACGCCAAAAGATAAAGCAGGCGGCCTTCCTTGGAGTGAAACAGAATATAGGAACTAGATCATCCGCCTTATGAAGGAATTTGGCCTAAATGATATTTATCGTAAATTTCATCCGAATACTAGAGCCTTTACTTACGAGTCAAAAAGCTTAAAGATGAAATCAAGAATTGATTATTTTTTGATCTCCAATTCTGACTGCTCATGTGAAAAAGGCGGAAATTCGTGTGTCTATTACCTCTAATCACAAGGCAACTTTTTTATCTCTAGAAATTCAAGGAGATTTCAAAAGGGGCCCAGGGTCCCGGAAATTTAATAACCAGCTGTTGGAGGATGAAAACTTCGTTCAACTTGTTAACAGGACATACCCAGAAATTTTAGAAAAATATAAGGATTTTGAAAATAAACGATTACTTTGGGAAATGATTAAAATGGAAATTCGTGCCTTAACTATAACCTACTCCAAGAAAAAAAGGCGAGAAGTAAAACAAAGAGAAATAGAATTGCAAAATGAAATCAACGAGCTAGACCAGAAAATATGTAACGACCTTTGCCTTGATACCAATACTTTGAATAAATATGAGGAAGCTAAAAAGCAACTGAAAGATTTATATGACATGAAAGGCAGAGAGACAATGTTTCGTTCTAAATCTCGCTGGATTGAGCAGGGAGAAAAGCCAACAAAATATTTCTTTAATTTAGAAAAGAAAAAATATGAAAAGAAACTAATCAAGGAGCTAAAAACTGAGAATCTTGCTGAGCCATTAACCAATATCAAGGACATAGGTAACAAATTAAAATTGAGGAACACTTTACACAACTTTTGAGTCGTCAAATAGTGGAGGAAGAAACTTTGAATGAAGCTAACTTTGACTCATTCGTGGAAGAGCTAGAGATGCCTAACCTAACAAAGGAAGAACAAGATCTAATGGAACACGACTTATCAATTGAAGAAATGAAAAATGTTATTAAGTATTTTCAAAAGGGCAAGACTCCATGTTACGATGGCTTTCCTGTCGAATTTTACGTAACCTTTATAGAACTAATCGGACCCAACTTGTTGGATTCTTATAATGAAGCTTTTCAAGAAAACAAACTCTCGATTTCGCAACGAAGAGAAATTATCAATCTAATCCCCAAGGGCGATGAGAACTTAAACGATTTAAGAAATTGGCGACCCATTACTCTTCTTAATGTGAATTATAAAATTCTTGCAAGAATCATAGCAATGCCTATGGAACCTTTCTTGCCAAAACTAATTCATCCTGACCAAACTGGCTTTATTAAAGGAAGGTATATAGGGCAAAATATTAGGCTTCTAAACGACTTAATGTCGCACACCGAACGCAATAATATTTCTGGTATCTTTCTCTTTGTAGACTTTGAAAAGGCTTTTGATTCGCTAGAATGGGATTTTTTGCATAGGGCTCTAAAAGCTTTTAACTTTGGACCAGCTATTAGGAAATGGATTACAGTCCTCTACAACGATGTCGAAAGTGGAGTGATGAATGGAGGCTATATGACTAATACTTTAAAATATCAAGAGGGGTACGGCAAGGCTGTCCGCTTAGCCCATACTTATTTATTCTTTCTGTCGAATTGTTAGCACTGAAACTCCGTTATATTCCAGAGTGTAAAGGTATCTCTCTTCCAAACTCTCAAGAAGTGAAGCTATCTCAATTTGCCGATGACACAACACTCATTTTAAGTGATATAGACTCCCTTAAGGCTTCTTTGCATTGTATTAACATCTTCGGTGAAATATCAGGTCTTAAATTAAATGCGACAAAGACAAAAGCTATGTGGATTCGATCGAAGAAAGAGTGCAAGAATAAGATATTGAATTTCACATCGATAAGAGAACCTATAAAAATCCTTGGTACATATATATCATACGATCAACAAAAAGCTAATGGGGCCAATTTTTTTAGCAGAATTCAAAAAATGAAGACGAAACTGAATATGTGGCAGACGCGTGACCTTTCTCTTTATGGCCGAGCGCTCTTAGCGAAAACAATAGGAGTATCTCAGTTGATATACACTGCTTCGATGCTTACGGTCCCTGAACTATTATTCAAAGAACGCAAGCTGAACTCTTTGCTTTCCTGTGGAGAAATAAGAAAGACAAAATTAAGAGAAAAGTGATTTATCAACCTCTTGTAGATGGAGGTTTAAATTTTATTAATTTCAGAACTTTGTCAAAGTCCCTTCGTCTGAGCTGGATTGGCAGACTGCTAGATGGCAGCGACGCTAACTGGAAGGCAATTCCAAATTACTATTTTAATAGACATGGTGGCCTAACCTTTTTACTAAATTGTAACTACGATACAAAATGCATTGATTCAAGCTTGCCCCTGTTCTATAAAGAAATGCTGGAATACTTTCAGGAGCTTCCTAATATGTATGACCTTGACCAGCGACGGAAATTTGTCTTGTGAAATAATAGGGAAATAAAGATTGAGAGGAAAACATTGTTTTGGAAAACATGGTTTGAAAAAGGAATATTTTTGGTGCAAGATTTGCTTAATGAACACGGAAAGTTCTTGTCTCTCCAAGAATTTCAGGATAAATTTGATTTAGAAATTAATTTTCTTCAATATTTTCAAATGATTGCTGCTATTCCAAGCGAGATTAAATGTAGTGCATATAAAACGCAAATTACGCCTGATGATCTCTTCAAAGTGGAGGATATACTTCAGTTAACTAAAAACCCTTCGCTCTCCTTGGCCAAAATGAGGTGCAAACATTATTACAAACTTTTTAATGAAAACTGTATCATTGTGCCTACTGATGTGAAAGCTTGGGAACAACTCTTCCCTGATTCGTTTGTTTCCTGGAAAGCTAACTTTCAAAAGATATATAAAATAACTAAAGATAATAAACTAAGGCAATTCTTATTTAAGCTCCTGCATAGGATAACTGTTACTAAGCGAGAACTGAAAAGATTTAAAATTACAGTCGATGATCAATGCTCTCTATGCTCAAGTCAAGACTCTATACTTCATACATTTTTGGACTGTTCTACTACGTCCTCATTTTACAACGATATTGTGAAATGGTTCAATAATCTGTGCAACTTAAAACTTACTCCTCCGAATGAACAGATTCTATTCCACATAAAGGAGGAAAAATGCAAACTGACGAACGCCCAAGAACGCAGACTAGATATTCTCCTTCTATACGCCAAATATTATTTATACACTTGTAAATCACTTTCTAAGACGCCCAACTTTGTAGAACTACAGAGGAAAATTGAATGGCAATGGAAACTTGAAAACTGCTCATCTGTTTGATACTAACCCCCCCCGTCTTAATTGTTGTTATGTTTATATATATATATATATATATATGTACTTTAGTACGTGCGACTTGTATAGTATGCTGTTCGTTATTAGTTGATTTTATTCTTTATGTATATTGTTGTATTGTTGTGTTGCAAATAAAAAAAATTAATTAAAAAATAAAAAATAATAAAAAAAAAACTTCACTTACAATGGCAAAACGACTACTGGCAGCCATTTTGTCCGTCGAGGTGATTATCGGTTGATAATCCGAGATAGCGAGCCAATGAGAGCGCGCGATTTTGTATAATCACCTGTGTATTTATACTAATTAACAATTATTCGCCAAAGGCGAAGTGATTATCGGTCAATATTCACCGATAATCACTGAGCCTGAGGCGAATAATTGTTTTAGTATAAATACACAGGTGATTATTTCAAAAAAGAGAAAAAAGAAACATTTCAACGCGAAATCATCTTCACTTACAGTGGCAAAACGACTACTGGCAGCCATTTTGTCCGTCGAGGCGATTATCGGCTGATAATGCGAGATAGCGAGCCAATGAGAGCGCGCGATTTTGTATAATCACCTGTGTATTTATACTAATTAACAATTATTCGCCGAAGGCGAATAATTGTTTTAGTATAAATACACTGGTGATTATTTCAAAAAAGAGAAAAAAAAAACATTTCAACGCAAAATCATCTTTACTTACAGTGGCAAAACGAGTACTGGCAGCCATTTTGTCCGTCGAGGTGATTATCGGCTGATAATCCGAGATAGCGAGCCAATGAGAGCGCGCGATTTTGTATAATCACCTGTGTGTTCATACTAATTGCCGAATAAACAATTATCTGAAAGATAAAAGTGATCATCGCACTTATCTGGACAATTTAATCCCTCGTAGGCACCTGAAAAATTCAGGTGGTTTTCCGTTGAAGCGACCTTCAACGGTCAGCAACCTGCACTTCAAGTATATACATTTATTTCAAGCAATTATCTAGATAAAATAATCATTCCAATTTATTGATTCGTACGATTTGAGACGATGATTCTTTAACGGGGAGCTTCTTCGCGGAACAGTGAGTAAAAATGAAAAAGAAAAACATAATGATTTAAGTTTTTTTTGTTCGTGTGTCAATTTCTTATCAGACTAGGGTCGACTAGGGTTGACACAAAGACTGACATTTGTCATTGTCACCAACTAACCCTTTTGTAACAAGAAAGGGTTAATAATTCTCACTTGGCAGACGTTTTTGACTGCACGGCCGGAATCGCGCAGATGAACTGTCTCTGTCTGGGTGACTGACTGAAAACGGAAAACTGAAAAACTTTATTTAAACACGTGACATTGATGAGCCTAACCTGCCTCCAACCGTTTGTAGCAAACGGAGTGTAAAACTTGCACCTGCTCTCTGGGGAAACTAATAACACCAAAGCTATTCATATTGACATATGCACCGTTTTGTATTTAAATTTATGCTTTTTTCATGCACAATATTCATTAATGACCAACGGCGAAATGAGCGATTGATTTTCCTTTTCGGATCTTAATCTTAATTGTTGCAGAAGAATAACGAGATCTTGCGTCAAAGGCCTTTTCAGTTACCACGAGAGCAATTAGTTCACAGTGAGCCAATGTTTCTCACGTCACTTTAATCAAGGATTTCATCGTTGATTGCTGTTTCTGAAAGCCTTTTAGTGCGCTTTCAAATCAAACAATATTCCACTTTCAGGAAAACGGGCAATTTCCGGGGTTGTTTTCAAGAGAAGATAAATGGATAATTTTTACTAGCAAGTGGCCCTTCTCTGGAAAAGGGGTAACACGAATATCAATTGAAAAGTAAGTTGAAATTACGCGTGATAGTAAAATTTGGTTATTTAGTTATTTCTATCATTTTGTTACAGCCTTTGAAGTCGGAATATTTATTATAGTTGAGAGTCGAAGTTTCAGGGGATCCACTGAAAAAAGGGGCAAAAAGTGAGACATTGCAGGTAGACCAAGACAACTAATGACGTATTCGAAGAAAAACATCACATAACGTTAAGCGAAAACAGTTGCTGCTATGGAGCTCTGACTAAACATTGGTAATTTAACATTTGTAGGGAATTTCAACGAGTAAACAGTTGAAAGTTTTTTTGCGCTCGATTAGAAAAGGCTTTTCGAATTTTCTCCTTTATTATTTAGTGTTGACTGAATATACCTGTAGTCCAATTTATCAAATTAAGATTTTTCACTTCCTCCCAAATACATATTCCGCACACAGCCAGCAATCCTAAGACCTTGCGTGGCTCGTAGTCAGGTTTTCTATCATATGAAAACTGCTTTGATGAATACCCTCTTGAGATAGTTGTATCCCGCAAAGTAGCGGTAAAAGAAATTAAACAAAAGAGAGGAAGAACAAACAAACAAGAACGACAGCGGACATAATGAAATAAAATAAAGAAACGGAAAAAAAATAACAGGATTTCTTGGACAAATGGCTCGAGAAGCTGCGAAAACAAAAACAAAGAAGTTCCTTCATTTTCGTCTTTTAATTATGTCAGTAATATTCTGTTAAATTCAACGCTCCATATTTCAATAGAGAAAGTTAGTCTTTATCAAAACCCGCATCACGTTTGACCATATAGTTTCGTTTCATTAAATTTGTGCTGTTTTTTCATCGTTATCCAGAAATTTCAGCGGCAGGTTCATGTCAACTGCAATGTTTTTAATAGCACTTTCTCCTTTCACTGATTGCATTGTGAACCCAAATCTACCCTTAAAGAAAAAGAACGTTGCACATTTCCTTGTTAATTGTATCCGCACCTCCGACCGGCGCCAAGGTTTCCCACGCACTCAAAAGAAGATTATATATTGTTTTGAATTAAGGGCGGTGTCTACTATTGTTATTGCGCATACGTTCTGCGCATCTTGAGATACTGGGGTTTCCTATCGGTGATGCTTACTAATACAGGGATATTTTTGCGCGGTTTAAAACTATCCGGAAAAAGTATATCTTAGTAAGTACTCTTGGTATCCAAAAAGAAAATTGGGGGGAACCATGCATTTTTGAGGGATAATTAAGCTTCCATTTGAGAAAGAACGCCATACATTGCCTTGTATTTTAAAGCCGTTTACAAATATTCATGAATTATCTTTGAAAAATGCGTCGTTACCCCTAATTTTCTTTTTGGATTTCAACAACACTTGTTAAGATCTACATTTCCTGCATAATCATAAACTGGGGCAAAAATATCTTTGAATTAGTAGGCACCGTCCTTAATGTATATAATCCTTTTGCTACCATCAAAGTAAGTCTTCATTTCACTTGATCATTCCGCACACTGATCTAAAAGACTGGATGTAATTTTCAGATCTTTATGCAATGTTCACAAACATCTTTCACCCGTCACCAACAATCGATCAGCAATAATTATAAATAATGTCGCATTTATGAGTCAAGAAATTTCTGCCGGAGATTTATGACGTCTTTCGGCTTTCCTTGGGCTTTCAAAGGTAATTTATCATTTGAAGACAATAAAGTTTTCCGGTAGAGATATAATTTTTCTTTACAAATTAAACAAAAAAAAACTATCAACATTATCACAGACGTATACTCAGTCTGACAAGAAGCAACAGGATTCTTTAAAAAAGTGCCAGGTAAGGAAAAACTTCGGTTCAAACTAAATTGCTCTCATCCACCAGAAATGTGTATATGTAAGTTTCAATACTCGGGAGTTATCAGCTGTCAAGAGAAGAAGGAACTCAGGGAAAACCTCAAAAGCAATCAGAGACCTCTAATACTTCACGTGTAAATTAAGTCTTTATGGGTATTCCCTTGCAAGTTCTCGGACCTGATTCCTAATCTCAAAGCATCGTTTTGGTTGTTGAAAAGAGTGAAGGTATCGTCCAAATACCGGAACCAGATGGTAAAGTTGATTGCAGTTCTGTGTCACACATTTTTCTTCCAAATCGCCCATGAAACAGAACAGCAATCATCCTACCATCTGGTGTCGCTAGATGTCGCTATCACATGAATAAATTGCCTTTCTTTCTTACCTCTTGCAGTTAGCACAGAACAGTTCCTTTTGGGTGCTTATCTGATTTTAAATATTCAATTTGCTAAGTCGATAATGGGATAAACGTGGATTTCAGTTACCGTGAGATTACCACATCTTGTTAAAGTCAACTTAGATAATCCAGGATAACTATCTAACTAATACATTAGAAATGCAGGACTGAATAGGTAATTGGTTCACTCTCCGAAGCGCAGTTTTCCATTCTACAATAACCATCTCTGTTGAAGTAGATATTCAAACAGCTTCGGGGAATTGGATTCAAAACCCATTTAGATTGCGCAGTCGCACTGCTTTTGGTACTTCAAAAGAGAGGTGGTGAATAGACTTAGCAATCTCTTATTTCAAGCCGCTGGCAATAAACTGAAAAGAAAAACAACATAACATTTTTAATTGTTCATATAAATTTTCACTGCTTCTTATTGTATAATTCGTCTCTATGACACCCTGATTTTAAAACGAAATGTGGACTTTGATCCACTTTGACCGGCCGGTATCTCAATAATTGGCACATGTATTCAGGTAACATTAATATTGCATTTCGTAATATTTTCACTGTCCTTACTATGAAAACAAAAGTAATTTTCATTCCATATGCCAAATCATGGACTATGTAAATTCATTACCTTTCCACTGTAATTTCCATGACTTAAAAAAAGAACACTTTTCTGAGTTATCTTTCCAGACCGAGACGATCGAAGTCGAGGTTTTTATTCACTGATAATGGCAGTTTTTATACTAGAGACGCATAATTGGTCCGGGACGAACTTGGGCAAACAATTTTTCTACGTCTGTTAAATTCGTCTAGCATAAAGACAGGCACAAGACGAATTATGCGTTTGGATAGTTCGTCCAGACGAATTATGCGTCTTGTGCCCGTCTTATACTGGACGAATTTAACAGACGCAGAAAAAATGTTTGCCCAAGTTCGTCCCCAGACAAATTTTGAGTCTCATATAGTTCGTCCCGTCTTTACACTAGATGGATAACATGAGAGACGCATAATTCGTCTGGACGGATTATGCGTCTCTAGTATAAAAACGGCCATTCTCCGAGGCTGAGGTGAATAATTGTTTTGTTATAATTCCATAGGTGTTATTTGAAAAATATGCATTTTCGTTAAAGCAATTCATTTCTTCGTCTTTCATCTTGACAAAATGGCTTGCGACCATTCAGTTGAAAAAACCGCTCAGGTGATTATCCAAAGCAGCCTGTTAATGTAGAGTGTCTAGATTTTCATTTCATTACGATCGCGGGTGCTCTTGGGGTTCCAACTTGTTCAAGGTGTTGGCGATGTCATGTTTTCAGAAATGCACTTAATTAGAGAGCAGATCCAATTTTGAATCTTGCATAGTTGAATCTATCAAACGACCTGCCTCGATGCGAGTTGCTCTCATTGTTCCTTGATATTTTTACTTGAAGAACGAACACAGCTTTATATGTCTTAAGCTAAAAGCAATGCTAACGTAGCAAATACTTAGCAAATGCTTAGACTTAAAGGGGCACTTTGTGCTGGATGTCAAAATCTATAGACACACCCCGCGATGGGGGAGTCAGGGTGGTTTAGTGGTCATCAATCGTGCCTCCCACCTCTGTGACGTCGACCCAGGCTCAACGCTGGCCTCGGGTCGTATGTGGGCTGAGTTTCAGTCGATCTCAACCTGACTTCGAGGATTTTCTCCTAATACTCCGGTTTTCCTCCCTGCTCAAAATCGACTCCCAGTCAATTACATCTGGCTGGGTTTGCGGTGCTCCGAGATCACACATGGATCGTATGGCGGCAGCCGTGGGCGCCTTCACATGCATTCGGTCCGATCCCGTTGAGCCGGTTGATCCTGAAAAGCCCTTGTAGGGAGCCGTCAACTAAGCGCACACACATTTACTTTTACCTTGAACAAGCTGGAACCTCCACGAGCATCCGTGATCAGAATGAAATGAAAATCAAGACACTCTACGTCAACAGGCTTCAGTTATCATTGTATACATTATTAGGCGGAAGTTCGGCTTGGATTGTCGCGTAATAATCGATCACCTCAAGTGCAACAACCAATCAGCGCAGAGAATTTCAATAATCCCCAAAACTTGTTTGGCATTCGCGAAAAGCATAATTAAACAAAGTAGCGATTTGTCTTCCAAGACAAATCGCTTTTTCTTGACAATTAAAATTGTCAAGCAGTCTTCCCAGCACAAATTTGACTTCTGCTTAAGAAGACACTTCAATTCCGCGGATTTCACATTAACCGTCTTCCCAATCGGGACTCTAAACTTTGGAAGGTAAAGGGTGGAATTTATACGTGCGAATTCGACTTAACACATTTTTAGTTGATAGAATTCGTGTGTTTGATTTCAAAATCAGTTTTGACCAATTCCGCAGTTGTTTCAAACGCTAACTGCAGTTAGTCCCAGTAAAAATGATTTTATTTTGACTTTTATAGCCCGCGATTATTTTCAATAAAAGTTGATTACAAAAAAACAGCACGGATTGTCAAGGACAGGTAGGTGGGGAGGTATGACTCAAATCTGAGGTCTCGTGGAAGAATTTTTTCTTCTTCTAATGTTAAATTTTGAATAGCTCATTAAGGAAGAGTCTTGTCAAAATCGAGAATTTTTACTCCGCAGAATGGCCGAATTTAGAGGGCTGAGAGCCTGTCTGCTTCTCCTGTTGATGGTGGCTCTTTGCAACGTAGACGTGATTGGTATCTCACCTTTCGCCCAATATTCTTCGTGTTCTACTGTCTGTCGCTGCTTCAACAACCAGGCTGGACAGGTCTCTGTAAAATGTAACATTTCTGGAGAACACATCGCAAGAGACGAAATTCAACTACCACCAAAACTATACTCATTGTAAGTACATTGGCAAGTAGCTGACCATTTATATTATCTTTTATTTCTTGGGATGGTAATCTTTCGTTAATTGAACCTCCCAATAGCAAACAGGTTCAGTCGGTAACTAGTTCAGTGGAACAGCCTTAACTAGTCATTTTTTTGTCCATTTTAGAGGTACTGTATAAAAAGCTTATTCGACTTCAACTCTGGTCTTCGCGGTATCGATTTTTGATTTCATATCCGCAGTTCATATATGATTCATTTCATATAACATTTCATCATTGATTCATTCCTCACGGGACCATTAGAACCCACAAATGACCAGCTCCCAACGTCAGTGGCTTCATAGCTCAGTTGGTTAGAGCGTCGCACCGGAATCGCGGGGTCACGGGTTCAAACCCCGTTGAAGTCCTGAATTTTTCAGGCTTCTCTACGCAATTCTAAAAATTGCGTTCATGACTGCGAAGATCATAGCTTCACTTGATTAAAATTGTTGGATATTGTTTGCAAGGCTTGTTTGTTTACTGCTGTCAGCTCAGAGGTGCTTGATCACTGTAAACTGTACACACTAATAACGATTGATTTTGTACTTTACGCAGAAGCATAATTATTTCCATATACACTGTATTGCTTTCTGGGGTTAGAAACGGGAGCTCCGGTTTTACGCTTGGCTAAATCTATACAATACAATACAATACAATACAATACAATACAATACAATACAATACAATACAATACAATACAATACAATACAATACAATACAATACAATACAATAATATACATACTTAATTGACCGCTTCCCATAGGAGCTTTTCAGGGCCAATGAAACAATCAACGAAACAACAGAACACAACAACAACAACTGTTAAGAATCCCAACTAGCCGAAGGCAAACCAGTTGGCTATTTACAAGTACAGCTGGGAAGTTGAACCAGGGACTACCAGGAACAAATTCAGCGAGTGGTCAGAGCGGGTCTTAAACCCGGGATCTCCGGATCTCAAGGCAAGCGCCCTAACCACTGGGCCACACTGCCTCAGTTGGTAGAACATTGCACGGGCATCGCAGAGCTCATGGGTTCGAATCCCGTAGAAGCCACCTCCATTCCCTGGGGTTTTTAATAGTCTATCCTGAAGACGATTACCTACTTTCTCGTCTCATGAGGTTTCTCGTTCTGATAGGGATTTGTCCCACAATAACTTGTCTACGATACCAACGTCATCGTTTCAGAATTATTCAGAAATCACAAACTTGTAAGTATGATGAGATTTCCGATAACCAGAAGCACATGACCTTAAAGCGTGTAACTTGCAACTCTTTTTCCTTGGAACAAAGCTAGGGGTTTTAGGACACCAATTTTATGCCAAAATATGGACAAAAATGAGATCGATGCGGCACGCGTGGGAAATTGCACGAGCTACGTTAAATCCCTAAAATAAGGAAATTTCTAAACTCAAAAAACCCTAGCTCTGAAGCAGGGTTAAACCGTTCAAGGTCACGGGCTTCGGCAATAACTTAATAGCAATTTTTTTAAAGCTGTCAGTCAGAACTACTGGGTGAATTTGAAGTTTCTAACATATGCAACAACTGGATAACTCGAATATATGAATGGTCGTCTATGTTTGAGTAGAAATAGCTCAAGACGATAGAGGACAAGCCTTTTAATCTGCCTTGGGAGGTGAAGCATGTTTACTTAATAAAAGCGCTAGTATAAGAGAGACAAATTAGTAGTTCATTTCCAAAGTGAAGTGAAAACTTGATAAAGCGAACAAAACCGGGAGTCGTTATATTTGGCTCCTCATAAAACCTAAACTCACTTTACTGTCTAGCCTCCTAGAGCCGGTAATCAACGTAAAAAAAGCCCTCAGACTTTTAGGAATTCGAGAAACATCCAATATCATAAGCATGTGTTTGTTCAACAGAAGTCTAGATGACAACAACTTGAAAAATCTGACATCCACAGCTGCATTACGAGTATTTCCTTTTCTACAATATCTGTAAGTATCAACAGTATTCAATCACCATTTCTTGTATTTGATTTGTTCGCCCGAAACTAACCTTCTGTCACATTTGTTCTTTTATTTTTCATTTACCTTGGGGGTGATCTGCTTGCGCAAATTCAGATTATTCCCATGGTGCTATCTCCCTTGACGACAAGGGAGAAAATAAGGATTTATATGGGACTGCCCGATAAACGACCTGAAAACATAATTTTACGAAAAAGTTCTCAATTAAAAAGCCTAACCTTATTGCCACTCAGCGTCGCTTCCTTCCTGTGTGGGTTTTTTCCAAATTCGACGCGGATCGAGCCGTTATCAGTTTCTCAGTTGTCAACGGTTATAATAAGATACCAAGACTGAAGACTGAATTCTTACGAGCCCACCAAATTAAGTCAAATATTCCTGGATAAAATGTTCCCACGGTTACAATTCCACCGTAGAATTAAAGAACAAAGGTTTTTCTTTCATTTCAATCCTCTAGCCGCACAAGCGAAGCCCTGCCACGTCAGGCGGATGTAAGTGTCCCAAACGAAACGATAAAACGATGGAAAGATCCTCTTACTCTTCGAACACCACACGGCGACCGTTGAGTTCGGTTTGGTAACGTCGTCAGGGACGACAAAGACTCGTTACCAAGCCACAAACAAAGCCTCGCCCTTGAATTCTTCGGTGGAATTGTAACCCTGGGAACATTTTATCCAGGAATATTTGACTTAATTTGGTGGGCATGTTAGAATTCAGTGCTCAATTCGCATCGAATCTAAAAAAAAAAAACCACACAGGAAGGAAGCGACCCACAATGGCAATAAGATTAGGCTTGTTAATTGAGAATTTTTTCGTAAAATTATCTTTCCAGGTCTTTTACCGAGATTCCCATACAGATCCTTATATTTTAGTTGGCGTTCCCTCACTACTGTTAGTTCCGGTTCATACAGCAACCAAGGTTGACAATCAGACAGGTTGTAGCTTTTAAAGATTACAATTCGTACATTCACTAGACACTAAGTCATATATTTGGCAAAGCTAACGATCCTGTGCTGAGAAAACAACGAATCTACTCTGTCCCATACAATGAGTGTGATCATGAGTACATCGGACAGAAAGGAAAACTTTGCTTTGTCAGAGCACGCTTGCCGAACTAACCCTGCAATCGTGTGGGATATTTCTAAAATTAACACCAACAGAAGCCCATGAGTAGCAGCCACCATACGCGCTATATCCTTTAGTGAACCGTTGCGCGTATCTTTCTATTTATAGCATTAACCCTCCAGCAGAACACTCACATCTACATCAATTTGCATACTCAGGGCTTGTATGGGAGAGGCAACCTCCTACTAATGGGTTCTTGTCACCAATAACTGGCGGATACCATCAACCGTCCTTGTTTGGGAGCTTGGCACATCAATGCTGTCCATGCTCCCTTGAACTTTGGTCATGGCCTTTTATCTTTTTAAAGGGAAAGGATGGTAATTACTATTAAAGAACGCACCATTTTTTTTCTTTTCGTCAAATTGGCAAGAATCTATCAGGGCTGGTTGTGACAGCTTTGGATTGCCCCTGATGCATCAGATGGGAGCGTCAAAACGTTGGGACTTATATTGTAATTTTTTTAAGTTACATGGAAATTTCTCCAAACCAGAGTGGAATCAAACTAACTTATAATTACGGATACCAACCCACGTGATCATCCTTTGTAACTCGTCGATCGACCTGTCAAGTTTGGATCTTTTGATGTGAAGGGAAGCAATTTGCATCTTGGCGTCAGACTCAGTCTCAGTCGGTGACTATATTACCTGTGACAGTTATATTGGCATTGTGAGCCCGAATAAGAATCCCCGAAAACAATGTTAAACGCATGCGGGATATTCTAAAATAACCGCGAAAAAAGACTGAAAAGGACAGAGCTACTCGACAGCTATGAACGAAACGCAGAATTTGTCCTAATGTATTGCATTTTATTTAATTTTCAGATCTTTTCGAAGGAACGCGATTAAACTTGTAAAGAGTGATTTCTTTGAGGGATTAAATCACCTGATATTCTTGTAAGTTCAAAGAATTTAAATGCACAAAACTTTATTCCTTGGTACTTCCCCTTTACTGACACTTGGGTATTTACCCATCCTCGGAGACCCAGGGGCAGATCGTGGAGGCAAGGGGAAGTCTAAACCGGCAAATTCTTCTCGCCCTACTATGCTTTTCTTCGGGAGTCGCCATTTTCTTTTGTCGTTTTAAACTTCCCCTTGCCTCCGCGATCTGCCCCTGGGTCTCCGAGGATGGTGGTTACTCAGTCTAGTAGTCCAATACTGTCTGTCTGGCAAGTATAAAACTTCGATGCCCAGCCGCAGTTAGCCTTTTTTATACTTGACATATTTCGTCTAATCCATGCCATATTCTAGCTGTCACTCATACGGAGAAAGGTTGCGGTTTTTAGCGTGCCAAGTGTAAGCTCGCGATTGGTTTTTGCATTGAAACTCCAGTCGCTGTTATTGGTGAAATATGCTGCCCCCTTCATCTCATCTATAAAAGTAAAGCTATGTGAATTTCCCATTCATGTTCTCTATGCCCTATGATTTGTGCATTTGTCAGGATTGGCCAAAATAATAATTACTAAGGGGGACTGGTTTTGTCGGTGGCGATCGATCATATTCACTATGACCTCATTATGAAAGCGAGTCCAAGTGCAAAGTCCTCACTTCGAAAATTAGTTGATTACTGGACGTCCGTGGCAATAAATTGATTTTATAGCAGCATGATTAAATGCTCTTTGCAATGTTCATTCCTAGAAATTTGGGCCTTAATGACTTGGATGAATGGTCTGGAAACCTGTCATGCAACACCCCAGACCTTCAAATACTGGATATAACAGGGACAACACACTGGATACCAGATGAAAATATTTTGGCTCTTCCCAAACTACAAGAACTGAGAGGTGTCAGCTGGTGCATTTTTTGCCCAAATTGTACAGTTATAAACCCACACAACCTTGTCAACGAATCAGGTGGACGAAGACGGAAGGCCGAAGAATGCCTTAGACAACTTGATGAGATGAAGTTTCTCGAATTTGGAAGAAAGGAACCGAAACAGTTTATTAAACGACGATTC
The DNA here is from genome assembly GCF_036669925.1 of Montipora capricornis. Lineage (NCBI taxonomy): Eukaryota > Metazoa > Cnidaria > Anthozoa > Scleractinia > Acroporidae > Montipora > Montipora capricornis. The sequence goes on along the minus strand of NC_090888.1, from coordinate 44,765,477 downwards.
GTACCTGAATGTATGTGTGTCAAGAAGTCGGAATGCGAGTTTCGTCACATTGTGATGCCTTACTTTAAGAAGCGCACGTCTTTGCCCCAACATTTGTTTCTCATAGAATTCGTGTTGAGTCCTTTGACCATTGTAATGAACTTGATCGTCATCATGACTGTGTTGACTTCTAAAACCTTGCGAAAGACACCCTCATTTGTCTTGATTGGCCACATGGGAGGCATCGATCTACTGATTGGTATCTATTCGATATGGGTAGCCCACACGAACACACAGAATATTGACGCAATTTTGGAAGAAATTATGTGGACCGGAAGAGAGTTGCAACCCTCTACTGGACCAATCTTCATTGCAGGACAACTCATCTCGGTCGCCATATCGCTCCTTCTCACTCTAGAAAGATACCTCGTGGTTATTTACTGCATGAACCCTTTAAATTTCATGTCAGTTAAAGCTTGTCACATCTTACTGCTGCTTGCTTGGAGTGGCGCCATCAGCTTTGCTGTCTTGCCCATCTTTGGTGTTGGAGGACTGCACTACAACATAAAAAGAGCTTGCACCCCATTGAGTTATCACGAGGAATTTAACTCAGGGTCCTCTTTGATTCTTCTCATCTCTCTTGTTGTCATTCTGGTGTTGTACGTGATTACTCTTCCTTTGTACGTCCACATTTTCATATTTGTGAAAAAAAGCAGCAATAAGATGGGAGTAAAACGAGAGTTCTCGCTTGCGAGAAAAATCGCCCTGCTGGTTTTCACAAATTTTATTTTCTTTACCATTCCCATTCTCATTGTCCTCGTCTTCTCGATCTTTGCCAAGTTCGATGACAACCCGTTTGATTTTGAAGGAGATGCTTTTAAAAGTACAATATTCAAGATTGCTATTGGTCAGTGGCTCCCAGTCACATGTCTCAACATTAACTCCTTATTGGATCCATTTCTTTATGCATTCAGACATGAGAATTTCAAGCGGGAAATCAGGCGCAAAGTAAGGAGGCTGTCGAATAAGGTCTTACCTTTCAGGTCACTCATCTCAACTGGTGATTCCACTGAGACAGCACGTGTACAAAAACCAGAAGTGCAGCAAAAAGACACTTCATGTTAGCAAGACCGAAGGCAAAGGGTGACGAACCAGTTCAGTCTGAGATCAAAGAACAACAACAAACTAAAAACTGACAAAGCAATCTCGATGCTTTGGAGCCTAATGGTCGGCGATGTTAACAAAAAAAAACATAATCCTGCCACAGACTTTTGATTGCAGTAGCGTACACTTGAACAAGATAAACTAAAATGCTCGCTAGTTCAAATGTTTGCATTTTAATGACAGGTGCTTTAATTTATAATAATTCACTGTTTCAAAGTTGCTCATTCTTTTAGCGATTCAGTAGATAGCTACTCAGTGAATGAAGGCCTGTAGTACTCAATGACATTGTGTCAAAACTTTACAACTTTGTATGCTTAGGTTCAATCAAACAGTGCTTGACACCACTCTGGTTTGGATGGTAATGAATGCAACTTAAAAAGTTGATTCATCATGGGAGATTAAGGCTGCAAAAAGAGTTCTTTGTATATTTTCACGGATTACCGTCCTTTTCTTTTCATGAGGTGTAACTGATGATTTGTGAAATGTTATCACATAGTCATTCGTGAAGTCCTGTAATTTGGGTAAAGGTAAATTACAGTGCTGATCACCACTGAAGACTGACTTTCAACACCTCTCAGAACACAATGTGAATTAAAAATGCATTTCTTACCGCATTCTTCTCTTTCTTTATTCAAAGTAATGAAATCATACCAGGTTCTACTACTCAGCAAACGAAGCCCTAGAGTATTCAATGACATTGTGTCAAGACTTTACAATTTTGTGTGCTTGGGTTCAATCAGACATTGTTAAATACTACTCTGGTTTGGAGTGTAATGAATGCAACTTACAAACCAATGATTCACCACTCAATGTTTCCACACTCTTTTATTCATTATTAGGGATTAAGCGTCCGTTTCTTTTCATGAGGTGTAAATGATGATTTTACAATTTTATCAAAAACACCTCAGAACACAACGTGAAATAAAAATGCATTTATCACTGCATTCTTCTCTTTCTTTACACAAACTCATGAAATAATACCAGCTGCGAGTTTTACTTGTATTTCGACTCGCAAACAAGTGTTTTTGTCATTTAAATATTTATTTCTGCATTTATTTTTATAAAACACAACTGAAAAGCTTTGACAAAAAATATACAAACGTATCCTGAATAGTTTGGTCCAACCTCGTTTTCAAGGCGAGACCCCATGTACAAAATTACTTATTGTTAAAAAATGTATACGCAGCAAAATAATCAACTTTTCCCTTTGACACTCTCAGTTGGCCAAATGACAAGTGTGCAGGGATGAGGTTTCTATGAAACCAGTAGATAAACACTTTCAAGAAACCGTGCTAGTTAGAGGGATTGACTCTGCAACACTGTATCACCGAACAGCTTTGTTATGGTATCGTGTGAAACAACAATTTGTGCATAAAGATGCCTTCATTATTAGGAAGCTTTACGGTTACCACAACAGCGGAGGAGCCGTCTAAAAGCAGCCCTGTGTTTCATTTTTATATGCTCACATCCGAAAACGTAACCAAGCAACACCCATTCTTCTTGCTGCAAAGTGATAAACAGGTTAAGATGAACTTGAACTCGGCCACTTAACTTGATTCTCTCTGCAGTTCAAATATTTATGGCTTTCATAAAGTAACTTTCAGTTTCAGTTTCAGTGTATTTACTTGGAAATGCTGTGTTGCTTTACACCAAGGTATTGAAAAATATAAATAAGTAAAAGAACAAATAAGTTACAAACAGAAAATTAATCGCTACCATAGCCTCGAAACTAGGTGCCTAAAGGCATTGACAGATGAGGTGCTTGCTACAAAGGCAGGCAGACTATTCCATTCGGGTATGGGTCTTGGAAAAAAAGAGAATTTATAGGTGTCTGTGCGGGGAGCAAGAATGCTAAGCTTTTGAGGATCATTACGGCGGGTTACAGTTTTACAATAGCTTAAGTGGTCGTTGAAGTTAATAGGAATTAGATTATTAACTATTTTAAACATCATACAAAGGCGGTCGCGCTTTCTGGCGCTGGATAGTTCAGACCAGCCATCATATCTACATCCTCTAGGGGCTCAATATGAACTCACATAATAACCAACTCCCAGATGGCTTGATAGCTCAACTTGCAGAGCACTGCACCGGTATCGCAGAGTTCAGGGTTCGAATCCCGTTTAATCTTGAAATTTTCAGGCTTTCCTTTCGTTACTGCTCAAGTAGCCTTCATAACTGCGATGATCAGCATCTTAAAGTGGTAGTACGACCACAAAAAGATTTTGTTTTTCCTTTGGATTTCAAAACTAACTCGGGAGCGGATCTTGTTTGAAGTTTGTCCTTCCTTGGTTGCCGTCTTTTGCCGATTCTTGTTTCAAGCCAAGCTGGCGTGTTTCAATGAAATACCTCAAAATGTGAATGATCTCGTTTTCAGAGATAAAGTGGAATAAAGCACATCAATGAAACTCTATTTTGACCTTTTACCTTTTTGACCTGCCTATTAACAGTTGACTCTGAAATGGCTTGTGTCCTTTACCATTCGCTCGCTAAGGATGTGCTTGTTTTCTGTTAAAACTAATGCGGTTCAAGAAACATTCATTGCCTAACTGGTGAATTCCACAGTAAATTTCACTTGAAAAACCGATATCGCACTCATACGTTCCTTACCGTGGAATTTACTCCTTAGGTGTTGGATTTTTCTATCGAAGAAAGCGAAGAAAATGATTTAATTTTAAAGCGGTAACCGGATACACCAAAACGCGGACAAATCTAAACTCAATTTATAAAAGGGTTTGGCTCTGAACCCCCTCCAGAGATTTTAAACTTTTTGCAGTGAGTTTCATCTTAGCCTACTTAACATTTTCCAGCTATAAAATGGGAGAGTCAAAGCGTCCGTTTCTGGAATATAAAACGTTCAAAGACAAAATATTGGATGTTTTCGGTGGCTTTCCTGTTTCTGTGGTGACCCATTCGATTGGCATTTGGCTCGCGAAAGTGTTAATTCAAACATTTAAATCGCAAATTACGACACCACCTACCATTTTGGCAAACGCTCTTCCTCGCAAAATTCCCCGGTATTAAAGTAAAAGTAAAGTAAAGTGGTGCATTTATATAGCGCCCTTATCACAACGTCTCAAAGGCGCTTTACAATGATCAATTTACCCACTGGAAGCATATACACAGGCGCAAATTGCAGCCGCTTCTAAGCAGTCCATGCATGCTGGTACTCAGTTTATCGACCTCGGAAGGATGGAAAGCTGAGTGAACTTAAGCGGGAAAGAAGGTCGCCAAATATTCCAGTCTCGGCAGAACCGGGAATGGAACTCGGGACCTTAGGGTTGGAAGGCAGAGATCTTACCACTGCGCCAACCCCTCCGTAAGATTTCGTGTGGCACTTTTTGCAGTCTCCAAAGATCCAAGGGCATGTTTCTCGAAAGTCCTGACAACGTTTTCGGTCCAAAAAGCCGTCTGTAAAATTGCCGTCCTCTTGTTTAAAAAAGATAGTCTTTTATAGTTTTGTGGTGAAAATAGAGTTTGCTGTGTGATGTATATATATATATATATATATACATATATATATATTACACACGTGACATGGTGCAAAGGGAGAATAAAACGTTTTGTGTTTTCTACTCGTTTGTGCTAATTTCCTCCAACCTCTACACCCACTTGGAAACTTGAAATTTAGTGGCAGCGGATGGCCCTCTGGTAAAGGGAAGAATTCCTAGTGGACACATGGGCCAATGTCACCGTTGTCAAGAATTATATGCTGAATGGCATTAACACTTCTGAGCGACCGCCACTCGCACAGGTGGACACAAGCATGCTTCTTGCCGATGGCAGTTCCCTTCCATTTCTAGGTCGATGAGTTTTCAGCATTAAGTTGGGGGATGAACAGGTCATACATGATGTGTGGGTAGCAGACATCCGTCTTTATGGGATCATTGGCATGGGCTTTATTTAACAAAACAATTGTCGGTTGACTTTAGGATAGGGATGCTATGAGTTAGCTTTAAAAGGAAATGTGACAGAGTGTGTGACCGGAGAACACTTTCCTTGGTGTGCACGAGTGGTGGCCCAGATGGCAAGTGAATAACGTCCAGGAGAGAAAGCCTCATCTACATACATACATACATACATACATACATACATACATACTTAGTTGACCGCTCCCCATAGGGGCTTTTCAGGGCCAATGAAACACAATCAACGAAACAATAGAACACAACAACTACAACTGTTAAGAATCCCAACTGGCCGGAGGCAGACCAGTTGGCTATTTACAAGTGCAGCTGGGAAGTTGAACCAGGGAATACCAGGAACAAATTCAAAGAGTGGTCAGAGCGGGTCTTGAACCCGGGATCTCCGAATCTCAAGGCAAGTGCCCTAACCACTCGGCCACACTGCCTCTCAGCTAAAGTCATCAACCCTTGTTGTCATGAATCATTGGCCATAACTGAAGGGCAAGAATGTTTCACTTAATGGAGTAAACTACTGGCTGCAAAGACTCTTGTGGACCTTTCTAATGATGTCGTCCCATCAAAGCTGTTTAACGCTACAGACTACACTCAACTTTCTACTGAGAAACTATTGCTGTGTGGTGTGAAGCTGTGGAGGAAGTTGCAGATGTTAGCCAGCAAGCAAGTCAGCAACATGTACTATCGCACACTGGGAGAGTTTGTAGGGTCACCCTGCTCACCAAATTGTTACCAAATTGTCTACAACGCTGTGCCTGGACGATGTACAGAAAGTGAAAGTCAGAGCACTGCAACCTCGTTCCCAGGGTCTCCACTGTCTCTCTCCTCGTCGACAGAGAGACCCTAGGAACGAGGTTGAGAGCAATGTTGGCAAAGTTCCCTAACATGGTTGCTTGTTCTGCCAATGATCTGGGGAGGACAAACTTCGTCAAACATAAAATTAACACAGATGGGTGCAAGCGTATCTGACAAAATCCGAGACATCTACCCATCAGTCACAGGGAGGTAACTGCGACAGAAATAGAGATGATGCTTAAGCGTGGAGTCAATAAACCTTCATCCTCAATTGCCTTAGTCCATAAAAAGGATGGAACTACTTGTTTCTGCGTGGATTACTGTTTTCTCAGTTCCGCTGCGGTAAAAGACTCTTTTCCTCTGCCTTCCATGCCTTATCAGGTTCATGCTGGTTTAGCACACTAGAACTTGCAAGTGGCTATTGGCAGGTTGAAGTGGAAGAGAAGGATTCACTACAGGGAATGGCTTTTACCAGATCACTGTGATGCCTTTTGGGCTCTGCGACGCACTTACTACATTTGAACGGGTAATGGTACTGGCCTTACATGTTCTCCCTTTTGAGGAGTGTCTCCTGTATCATCGTACATGCAGAGACCTTCGAAGCTGAATTGGAACGGTTATGTGCACTCTCAAGGGTTGTAGGACTAAAGCTAAATCCTACAAAATGAAGACTGAAGAATCCGATGTCACATTCTACCAGCTAACACAAGCCCTGTCCCATGCAAGCACCTCTACTATTCTGCTCTATTCTTTTTCATTCTTCCTCTCCATTAACCAATACTGTGTGACCAGGAAAGAATTATTGGTTGTAATGACTGCTGAGACATTTTTACCATTATGTCTACGAGCGGTACATTAAGGTGCAAACAGACCATGGGGCACTCAGGTGGATGATGAAGAGGGGCGACTTGCAAGATGGATAGAGATCCTTGGCATCAGAACCTTGAAGTTGACCACTGCTTAGGGCGAAACCATGGAAATGCAGATGGGTTTGCTCATTGCTGTGAAAAGAGAGGAGGATGGTCAAACCTGACAGCGCAAGTGGAAGGTGATGGTGAAAGGGGCTACTCCGTGTGTGCTGCAGCAACAAGGACCAACTGAAGTAGTGTTTTCGAGAGGCAAGAAAAAGAGTTCAGTGAGAGTTCTTGGCTGCCGACATTTCCAATTTGGAGACCAAGAAAACTCAGCTGCAGGATCCATGCCTAGGAACCATCTCTACGGAGACTTACCGGGCTCAGTAGTCCATGTTTGCTACCAGAGATAGACTACTTAATATTCAAGAAGTGAGAGTCGGAAAAAAGAGATGAAGTTACTTGCAGGCTGGTTTTCCGCGAAACTCTAAGGCCAGAAGTCCTCAAAGAGCTTCATGATTGCCCTTCGGGAGGACATCTGGCCTTGAGAAAAACAAAAGAGCGGGTAAGGGCACGTTTTTACTGGTGTGGCCTGCGGAGGAATGTTAAATCTTGGTGTGTTCGGTGTGATGATAGTGCCTCGAGGAAGAAGCCAAGTAAGATCCCCAGATCACCCACGAAGACCTACAATGTCGGAGCCCCAATGGAAAGCATTGCAATTGGTGTCATGGGCCCCCTGTCTGCTATTTTATGCCGAATGTTGAAAGGGTACCACAAAAATAGCCAAAATCGCTTTAAAATAAAACAAGGACACAGGACGCAACAAAAATAAATTGATTTCATTTACTTTGCTATAAGCTAAAATAAGTTGATTTTTTTCGAGTTTTTCAGTTTCCAAGATATGAAACATAGAAATTGTCCGTTAAAGCTTTCAAATTGTGAGTATGGGCTGCCTGTGATAATGCTGTCATGTCTACACAACACCTGTTTCAGGTCCAAATTGGTTGATTCGTCCGGATTTAAGTAATGGTTCCTTTTCATTCGAGTCTGCCAAAACATCACCTGGAACCTGAAGAAAAGGAAGAATGGAAATAGATTTCCAAAACTTAAAAAAAAAGCAAATCAGATTTGTTTAACAATTTGGTCCCAGCATAGTTAATCGAGGGACTGGTTAGGAAACCTTGGAACTTTTCAAAAGGGAGAACAATGTTGTTGCAATCGATGTTGAATTGAACGTGACCCTGCACAATCTTTTGTTTTCGCTTCGCATGGGTTCGAAAATTAGTTGCGCATAATTTAATCGAAAGATTTGATTGGTTATCTTCTCGAAAAAACTTGTGTTTTGTGCAGGGCAAGGCCAATAATACGGACAAAAACATGAAAAAAAGGAACTTGTCCAGTTTCATGACCATCTCCATGCATTAACTATGGTCCCAGGAAAGTTAAACATTTATTTCACATAGTGAGTTCAACCAGTCAAAAATGTAAATGCTAACTTCTTTCACGTCACCGGCAAGCAACAATTCTGACGAGATACTTTTTATTTCCCTCTCCATAGACCGTATTCATAAATGGCGGCCAATAAATATTCTTTTTTCTTTATGCTAATCATCCTCACTAGCCTCTCTTTGGAGCAAACATTCTTTTGAATTTTGTTCATGCTAACGAGGCTAGTGAGGATGATTATCATGAAAACAAAAGAATAATTTCTTAGCCGCCATTTAGGAATACGGTGTATTTATAAACAAATTATTTCCATGAAGTAAATTCTTTTTGTTTCGGATCCCACGCCCTTTCTTTCTGCTTCTTTGTAAACAACATCGGCTTTGAGTGAGGACGGCGGAGGGATATTGTTGGGCCTTTGTTAAAGTTATTTTCCAAAAGGACGAAACTGGAGTAAAGTCTCAAAACCTTTTGTCCAGGAATGGAGTTCACATGCATTCAACTTTTTAATTAATGATCTAAAAGAAACAATTCAAACGAGGCATGTTTAACATACGTAACCGGAAGTAGGTAACAAGTGTCTGTTACAAAGCGTAGAAGATTTAATTCTTGTCCTCGGAAGGAGAAACCCAACCAATGGCTAAAGTGGATTTCGAACGTGGCGCCTTCACAAACAATCCAATGCAATAACCATTCATATTCAGAAATGCCGGTAAATAAATGCAGGCCCAATATTGATATTCAACAATAAATGTCTAAGCATTTGCTATCAATTTACAAGGGTTATAGTTAGTGTTGATTTTAGGTTAGGGTGAGTGCAGCTGTCTTTATTCGAGGAGCAGAGGTTAGGAACAATTTATCACATTAATTCCCAGACAAGAATAGTGTTAAAATTGGGGAAAAGAGCAAGACAACAATTTGTGACACTTATTAAAATAGACATGCATATAATTGCACGAATTTCTGAACAAGTCTATCCTAAAAGCTGGATCACGTCCAGGGGTGGCTCCAAGATTTTTCTTAGGAGGGGCTGCACCTCGAGTGGGAATGGGGTGGCTGACTGGTGACGTTTTTTTTTGCACCCTTCCACTAGATCCGTCCTTGGCGTCATAGATTTGACCTAAAACAGTAAAACTAAAAAGACAGAGCCTGTTTCGTCAATTTCAAGCGTTATTACCTGTTCAGCTGCTGGGGGATCAGGCTTTGGCATCAGTGGTGGAATGATCAGCAACTGGTTATAAAGTGCAGTGCCAAGCATAAGAAACAAAAATCCATCAACTGGAGAGGGAAGGGAAAAAAGCCAAGAGCTACATCAGCCACGTTACAAACCAGAAACAGACTGTGTACGAATGACTAAAAATAGATTGGGTTTGATTCAAAAGTGAAAGAAGTCAGAAGAAAGAGATTTTATTTTCCCTCCTCTCGGGCGTCATGAGCGCTCCCTAAAACACGCTAAAGCGCCCTCCTAACGCCTTTTGTGAAAGTTAGGACTTGTAACAAGAAAAACATAAAAGCTTGTGAGTTCGCTTCTCTTAGTCATAGATGCACAAGCGCGCGGCAGTGTATAGCAACCTGGTTTTGTGAAAAAAGTTCTTTAAAAATGACAAGAATCTTCCATACATTTTTTGCCCAAGTGCATTAGAGATGGTTGTCCAGCCCTTTCGTTAGATACACAGTACGAATTAGGAGGTTAGATTTCTGCACCTCTCAAAGCGACACTTAATCTCACGCGTTTCTTCCTGTTGCTGTGACAATTCCTGTTACATCACGCGTGACCTCAGGTGGAAGCCCATTGGGCTTTGTAATCACAAGAAGTCTACAAGAAAACCATGTCCTCTGAACTTTTGATCGAAAAAGATTGTTGATATATCTGTTTTTTTTTTTTTAACATCCCCACTATAAACCCCTTAAAGAACACAGACGTTAGTTTTTCACCGACATCACTGTTAAGTTTGTAATTTCTGTTTTGCTTACTTTCTATTCGCGCTGTTTTCACCGTTAATTGTAGAACACAAGTTTCAAAATCTGTGATTACACCCTGCCAGTTTACCGCTCACTCTTGCAATCTTGAGAGGAAATATCAACACAGTTGTGAAGTTACATACTAACAGAACCTGTTCTCCTTTGTGACCTAAGATCTCTACAACAGTGTTAAATTTAACGAAGACTTGGAGAACTTTGCTCAGTCTCGTAAGTTAGCAACACTGAAAGCCAAAGCCGCAAGTGTCTCTACAACAGTGCTTGCCGTTTGTTTTGCTTTTTCTGCATCAACAACATAACCCTTTCAGATATTGGAATCCTGCCAATGCAAAAACCTTTTTTACCTTGAAATATTCCATATCTGCTGTCCCAGGCCTCACCAAAACCCTGGACAACAAAAATATAAAATAATTTCCGCTAAACGTCTTGAGGAAACAGGTTTCATGCAAAATACTGGCTGACAAACACGACTGAAATTCTATTGGTCAAAGCAGGACCAGAAGACCAAGAAGACTGTCAGAATTTCTGCAACCTTTTCCAAAACAGCAAAAGTGCAAACAAACTGGTCTTTCAAACTGCAAAGTGCAACACCTGATTTATCTGATTTATCTGCTAAGACCTCTTACAAAAAAGCTAAAAGGGATTCTTGGAAAAGAAAAAAACGACAAGGGGATACCATTATCTCTTTCTTCCAGTTCCCAGATTCCTTGCAGTGTTTTTTCATCTCCTATCTTCAAACATGCAAGGTAAGTGGTTCATAAGGTGCATTATCACATTAAAAAATAAAGTGTACCTCATGAAATACGTAGTGGACTAAGAGATCAACCAGCCACACAACGATTGTCCTAAGAGCATCTATCAGTGTTCTGTGCACCGCTGAAATAGCGAACAGCCAAAATGTTTAAAGGTGGCTCAAACCAGTTTCAACACTTAAGAAACGTTCTTATTAGGATTGACACTACAACACTTTATCAATTAACAGCAATGTTATGGTACCCTGTCAAACACCAATTATTGCTGAAAACGATTCGGTCATTTTGTGGCGTAAAATGGTACCGTGGCAACAGGAAAGACCTGCATAAACACCCATATTCTGGCTTTAGCTGCTTATGTCTCAAAAACGAATTAGGTGAGCCCCATTTTTCATTTCTAAAATGTAATCAGCATGCCAAAATGAAACTTTCTGCACAGTTTAAAAAAATTCTGGGAAGCGGATTCAGAGTCACCTTATAATTAAATAATTGAAAAGTTTAGGTAGCTCTGAATGCGCAACACAGAAGTTTTTTAAACTTTGCAGAGAGTTTCATCTTGGCCTGCTGATCACTTTTGCGCAATAAAAAATTGGGGTCACTCAGTTCGTTTTTCAGATATGAGCAACTAAAGCCAAAATATAGGGTGTTTTTGCAAGGCGTTCCCGTTGCCATGGCCACTTGTTACGTCACAAATATGACTGCATCTTGCTCAGCAATAAGGGATGTTTCACATGGTACCATAAAGTTGCTGTTACGTAATAAAGTGTT
>NC_090888.1:44738828-44741328 GCF_036669925.1 Montipora capricornis | reverse complement strand
AGAGCTCTAGTCATCAATATAATTATCTTCCTCCCACATAGACAGAATGCCTCTCGTGTGGAAGAGGGTTGAAGTTGTTAAAAGTAAAAAAAAAAGTCTTACTAAGTCATTACCTAATCTGGCATACTAATGTTATGAGGGGGTAACGTGGTGATTTTAAAGGAATTATAATGACATGGTCTGTCATACAAAGATTAAAATCAAATGAAAATCCGGGCATATTATGTTCAGTGAACTAAAAGGCTTCATCTACTTCTTTGTAATAATATTCATTGTTTTTTCTTACCACAGTAACAATCATTCCAATCCAATGAATTGGCCACAACTTCCTCTTAAGAAATATTTTCTTGAGAGAAGAAAAAACATCTTTACGTTAATTTTTATTCCATACCTAATACCAAGGGTTTCTTTATGAAACCTCGCTGGCAGTTTTGCATGATGCAGTAGTTTGCATGAGAAGCAGTGTTTGGTTAGGTCCTGCACTGTGGGTAGTTTAACATTTAAATTTCAGATTAATAATTCGTAATTATTAACAACTATAATAATGATATACAATAATAATAATACTAAAATATTTATACGGCACCAGTATCCTAATGTTCAAAGGCACTTAACGATATTGATTAAAAACAAACTCAAAATATTAATAATACTTTGTGAATAAAGAAGATCTAAAAAAGACAGTAGAAAAGTTACAAAAAAGCTTTTTAACCCATTGACACACCCTAGGACATCCCAGTTGATGAGTAAAATCGTCTGGCGTTAGACAGAGTAAAATCTGTAAAGTCTCACTCCCAGGGGTCAATGGGTTAATGGAAGGGACACAGGTTTTAAACGCTTAACCTCTGTCTAACCTTTTTTTGCGCAGCCTTTTGAGTCATCCATTACTTGTATCCAAACATCTTTTTTTTTTAATTTTGCTTTTTAATTTTGTTGAGAAAATCAATCACAAAATCCTTCTCTAATTGGTACTCAGGGAAACACTGAGGAATGCTTTACCATATGATTTAAAAGCAGTTTTTTAAGTGCTTCTACAATTAAAAAATTCACTCTTCTTTTTCCTTCAGATTTTGAAAGTGTACGTATTTGCTTCACACCTGACTGGCAAATTCTATCCAAAGGCTGTTTGCTTTGAGTGCAAGTTAAATGGATTTCATGGCCACCATTACTCATGTTGAAGAATGACCGATTGGACCTCAGAGAGTTTAAAAGTCTGAAAGCTCAAAACTCCGGTGTGCTGCATATTAATTAATAAATAAGTAGCCTGCATGAAAAGAAAAATGCTCTTTACTATTTTCAAATATTTCTTTTTGTTCCAGAGATAATTAAGTTTTCAAAATATGCAAATTAGCCAAGTGATGATGTCATACACTCAACCAAATTTTGATCAAATATGATGAAAAAGGATATCTCAGCCAATTTGCATCAGAAATGTTTGATTCTTTGCAGTAAGATTCTACTAAATGTGCTCCACAATTTGAGCATCACAGTTTCGTTACCATGGCAACATACTGGGTTCCAGACCTCTCCAATATGAAAGGCATTTCTGGTCACCTTTGGCATTCCATTTTTAAAATTGCAAATGGTGCCTCATATACATGATCCAACAACAAGATTTGATCATAGTGGCACTTTAAACTCTAAACAACCCCCACATGGTCAGGTTTTTTTTCCTAAGTTTGCTTTGTTTATACTCACTGATAAAATGCCAGTAAAAATAATAATTGAACCTCTGAGCATCTGCCAAACAGATGCACTGACATAAAGAAGGCCAATTCCTAACAATATATAAACCAGAAGTTAGACAACATTAGCCATTTCCCCTTGCATGTTAGGTAAGCAAACTTTATAAAGAATGACACCCATATAATAATAATAATAATGATCAAAATGAATGAGAATTATTTTAATAAGACTAGTGTGAAATTACTCTGACCTGCTAATGTGGTTCCAAACAAATCACAAACAGTTGGGAAAGCAAATATCCACTGAAATACTCTGCAATGATCAAGAAAAAGGCTTTGTAAAAAAGGGAAAGATTGTGCCAACTAAGGTAGTCTGAAAAGTTCGAAAACCTTGACATATTTTCAATCATTTCCTATTTTCATGGTTAATGTGCTGAAAATATATTTATTAATTATTGTGCTCTGCATTAATTTGGAAAACTTCCAGCCTTAGGTTAACCTAAAATGAAGGGAAAGGAAAACAAAATTAAATGTACCCAACAGACTACAGCAAGTGCAAAAGCATTCTTGTGCCAATGAGAAAACGGAAGGTGAAAAACCAGCCTTGCTTCATTGGTTATATATAATATTATATAATGTATATAAGAATCAATAAGATCAAGTCTGAATTAATTACTGAAAGAAAACAATGAACCAAACCTGGGAACAAAAACTACAACATGGCACAAGTCACCCAAATATGAGCAATTTCTTTCATTGACAGCAAATTGCATGCAACATTAAAAATTGGTTTTGGGCAGTATTAATCACAGGCG
>NC_090888.1:44726328-44733828 GCF_036669925.1 Montipora capricornis | reverse complement strand
CGAGTAAGATCAATCCTTGAAATAATATCTTTATGGAGATCTTCAAAAGATCTTAAGAGATTCCCTAAAATGTTTCTGCTGGGGTTAATTTACTCCTCAATCACGCATCACTTGGCAGGGAAAGGTTTCATTTTCACTCCAAATTTTTCCAACCTGTCTTAATCTTTGTCTCTCTTTTCGTCTGTAAAAGTAAAGGCCAATCAAACACATTGTCTCGCCTGATGAAAAAGCATCAAAGTAAAAAAATTAAAGACAACTATAATTTATATAGGTGCACGCAGGTGCTGCGAGGGTTGCTTCTTTTGTTTCTGACAAAACCTGGTAAATCAACTTCATGAGAGTCATTAGAATGACTAACTCGATCACCATCTCATTGATTGCTTGATTGATTCAGGTCAGTCTATCCATCCATCAACTGTTCCACTGTTTGTTAGTCACTCACTCGATAGGGAGCTTAAGATCTACGGCGATGACATCGACGGAAACGCCACAAAACAATGATATCATTGGTTAAAAGAGCACAAATGATCGTGCTACATGTGCGGCACAAATTTTAGCTCATACTTTTGCAGTTCTCTGCATATGACGACAATGTGAAATCACGCACAATTTTAGGTATTGACAACAACATAAGCATGTAACAGAGAATCTTTCATTCTCTATTTTCAGTCTGAAACCGCTCCTACCAATTTATTTTTAGAATACTTTGCCCACAATGTACGACGTGAACGAGATGGAATAATCGCGAATGACTTGTACCTACATGTAGGAGCAAAGTTCTACATTGAGGTGACATTTTGAGGTTCATAATAAGTCATGCAGTCAATCAGAAATTAAAGAGGCTGCACACAAACCACAAAATGATACAAAATGCAAAGAAATAAACTTCAAAACAAACAAATGAATGCATCAAGCAGAGCTTACCAATAAACATAAGGCCTGTTTGAAACCATGGGTGGTCAAACTTGTGAACCTCATGCCCATGTTCATCCTTAAGTCCTTTGGATCTTGCAAAATTAACAATGTAAGTGCACAATTAGTTGGACCAGGGCAGTGTGCAATGGTGGTAGACAAAATACTGACCTTCACTCCATGGACTACCCCAACGGACTATCCAAATGGACCAGTGCTACATGTATAGGCCCTTCGCATTTACCATGTCACGTGTTCTTGTCAATCATAAAAAAATGGTCATGGTACAAAATAGATGCCAGAAATAGAAAGAGTGTGATGAAATTGGTAAGAATGTCAAATGTGCACTGAGAAAATAATTCGCTTACCACGTTTTTAGTGGCTACAAGCGAAGGGTTAACAGGCTGAGTTTCTCATTATTCAAAAGACCTTAGTTATCTTTAGTTTCCGTGCCAATGAGTAAGGTTCAACGAATGTCACTGTTTTTGTTTCTGTAACACAACATTCAAGCATGCCATGGCATTGTATACTCTTTCCTGTAATTTCCACTCTTTACACATGGGGTCTTAGTTTCCATAGTACCAAACTAAGATCCTAGTCCTAGTTTTCGTAGGATATTTAAGCACTAATTAACCCCTGGCAATATGTTGACTTTTCTTCCGAGGTATTCCTTGCACAATCTTCCCTTGGAAAGTCCCTGATATATTGCTACAACACTAGGTATGCCTTTTTGGTTAATATTTAACTAGAAAAAGCATTTCAGCCTGGAAAGAGAAAGATGTCTGTTTTCCTAATTGTAGAGATAATCAGGGTAATGGGGACTCCACCAGGACCAATAAGACTGCAGTAGAAAGTTGCTGCCCGGAAATTCTTGGCTGCAGTGTAATTCTCGGCTGCAGGAAATTTTTTTTGTCACTTCTTCTCTTCTGCATGATATTTATTTTTACAGTCACCATCCATTGTATGGTTTTTTTTTTGTATTTTCCCCACCCCACCCGCCATCACTTTTCTAATGGTCCAGCCCTTATCAGGATTTTCATACAAATCCTTTTATTTTTTAGGCCATGCTCACACTGAGCTTGGGGTAGTACCTGACGTGATACATATAGAACGCATATGAAATAAAGAAAACAAAAAAGGAATTAATGTGCTTAACACTTATAATTAAATTAATGGGAAGAGATGTAGAATATATCAAAGCAAAATTTAAAAATACATACAGAATAAAGAAAATAAAAATCACGGCACGTTGTAATAGAGGCACTAGTTTATATTAAAAGCTGTTTGAATAGTGACAGGAAAGGCGCGCCATAGTGAAGGGTTCAAGTGACTGGTTGAGGGTTCAGTATTTTCTTCAGGTCATCATACATGATATTTTGCGTTAGAGCAAAAGAGATCATAAACACTCAAGCTATTTGGAAGACAAGCATTAATTTCAGGATCGTCAATAAAATTTCAAGTTGTTGGCTGCTGGAGTGGAGTCAGATGACCTGTAGCCGTCGCGTATTGCCACGCCAAAAAAAAAAAAAACTCGCAAAAGGCGAAATGCATCCATCTACTCACGAACAGTCATTCTGTGCCTTCTTTGATAGTGTGTTTATGGATCCTGTAAAAAGCATTCCAATCGCTAGTAATATCTGCCTGCTGGTCAAGGTGGCCATCTTTATGAAACAAGCTGGAGCTGGAAATATCCTTACATACGGTGGGGTGGGGTGGGGTTCCGTTTATATGATCAATCATTAGGCAGCAGTATAAATCAGCCGGCCTAAGCTAATTTTACACGGCTGAGTGGACGAAACATAAAAATTGCAGTTTTTATGTTTTAGGCGAATGGCTGTCCTCCAGTAAAGTGAGTGCAATGGCCAGCAGACATACCGACTCATCCGTTGCAGCTATGACCAAGGCTGTGTATTAATTAAATAAATAAAATTCAACGATTCGTAGCACGGGAGCCCGGTTAGCTCAGTCGGTAGAGCATCAGACTTTTAATCTGAGGGTCATGGGTTCAAGTCCCATATCGGGCGACTTTCAATTTTGACCATACTTATTTTTTTATTTTATTTTTTTCCTTTAGTCTACAACGGTGATCTAACGAAGACTCTTATTCTCTTAAAAAATATATTTTTTCTAATATTGCATACTACTTTTAAGCAGTAAAATCCTCCACTGAAATGCTTTACAACATTATTAATTTTTGGCATTCTTATTTGTGGACAAAAACCTATAACATTTCTGGGGTATTTCACTACAGTCACTACAAGGCAGCGCAAGTATGGTTCAAGGATCATCAACTATATTTTAGACTGCCAATTTCCTCTCATCCGGCAAACTCTTGGAACAGCTGATAAAGGCAATTAGCAAAAAGCGGACATGGAAGATTATTGGTTGTTCTTGGATCACTGACCAATCACAAACAGGCAAATTTGTCCCGCTGGTTATGGGAAGACATCGCCAACGCCGCCATTGATGAGAAGAGCATCATGGCTTCTAGTCCTTCAACAAGAGACGCCGAGGAAGACGAATATATGAGGAAACTTGAGACAATTAGAGATATAAGGTACCGAAATAACTTTTGTTAAACGTTTCTGAATTGTACAACTGTGCGAATTTAAGCTTTAATTCATTTGGCTTTCGACGTTCTGCATGGAATTCATTGTTTGATACGCTTATACGTATCAAAAATTGCATTCATTTTTATGAAAGGAAGTGAACGAAGTTTTCATGATTGGCTTGGTATTGGAAATTCGAAAAAAAGATTGGCCGATTTTTTTATTCGTAAATAACTTATAAGTTTACTCTTGTATTCCCAATTTATGACTGAAGATCAGTTTGAATAACTAAAAGAAAAAAATTAAATTAAAAGCTTTGGCTAGCTAGTGTTATCAGTAAATATTTCAAGCAACTACAAGCACTTAGTCTGTCTTATTCCTTAGCCATGCATATATACATAAAGATTCAAAATTGCGATCTTTGTAGCGATGTTCAATGCATTTTGTGAGCTGTATAAAAAGGAGACAGCCATATGCTCTTTTTTGTTGGGGTAATTATGCAAATTGTATTCGAAGGAAACAATGTACCTACTATTTTTAAAGTCATTGATTACTATTATATTAATTTCATGAAAAGGAGAAACGTCAAAAAATAAATTAAAGATGCTACCGGCTCTTTTTTTTCGTTTTGTTGAAAAAAAATTGGTATTATTGTTTTCTAATCTGACACTTCTGTGATGCAACCTTTTTGGCAATGATGTCATCAACAAAGGATAAGCATTTCAAAGGTATATCCCCACAAAACAGAGTAATTTGCCGCTTTCATATCTGGATTTGCAGGTTCCTTTTGACTTCAATTCATTTCACCTTCTTTGTTCACTTCGGAATCACTCTCAATGTTTAGGAAAAAAACCTCAAACGAATGATGCTTTCGTCAAACAATTGTAACTGCATGTATTTTATGTAAATAACTCGCCCTTCATATCTTTAATTTGTTTCAAATTTTGTAAATAGATTGTCTTTCTTTAATATAATACTCCACATTTGCATTTAAACAAGCTTTCTGCTCATTTACAATACGTGGGTTAAATAAAGTTACATAGTTTACTTAAACTAGCTTAATACTAGTTGACACAGAAGAACTAACAGAAGATGACTGATAAAATGGTAGCAAGTGTTTCAAGAATAATGTTTGAACTTTTAATTAATTTTAATTAAGAACTTGCATTTCATTCAGATTGTAGATGCAACAGCTATCAATTCCTACAAGAAATTCAATACTATTGGTTAAATGGGAGAAAATAATTATTGTGATGCATGTTTGCCATGCAGTGTATTACATTTCCTTGCCTCACACAGCCAAACAAAATGTGAATTGCTCAAAATACAGAGTTTTGACAACAATGTGAACAGTGAATTGTAAAATTATACTCATGATTGCACCAAGTTATATTGTGAAGAGTTATTTTCTTTCATTGGAATTGCTGTTTTCATCATGTAGCTCCTGATTTAAGAAGTATATATTTTCCTTTAGCAAGAGTCATAGCACAACAGTGCTTGATACAACCAGTCAGTTTATGATTGCTCAACATCTACCTGTTCATGTACACGTAATGTATTTATCCTTCTGCTTGAATCTTTATGTGAAGCCCTCAAATTCATTTGGTAACTTGTTAGGGTCAAGACTTCTCAGTTAGACAAGTTGAAATCCCAGCTTATCCAAGAGTTAGATGTGGCAGAGAAGGAAGGCAAACTGTTAAAAGACTACAAAGCTGAAATGGAAGCCCTGCTTCATGAGAAAATGGCACATGTGGAAGAGTTAAGGCTCATTCATGCTGACATCAATTTAGTAAGTAGAATCACCTTAATCATTGAATAGCTGTGAATAGATTTTTTAGTAAACTCTATGCTTTTCTTTTAAAACAGTCACTCTTAAAAGATATTTTCATTGTAATTGAAGTAGACTACAAAACAGTTGGTTTTTATGTTCGTTTTTTTCAACTGAAGATACAAATTCTCACGTGCGCTGCATGCAAGCCTCACAATCAGTTGTCTTATTAAATCATGCCCATTGGCCATATGAGGCGAGTGAAAAGACCGTAAAAGAAAGCATCTCTCTCCACTCTCGCTCTTCGTTTTCACCCTCGCTCTGGACCTTTCACTTGACGAGACACAAACGGCTGTTTTACAGCATGATTGAAGTGAATGAGGTCTTAAAAATATTTAAGACAAAGAAAGAATATTTAAGTCTGAACAAGACTGTGTGCTATTAGGGCCTTAGTTTTTTATTGCAAATTTACCGTACAGTTCTGCATTTGTTCTGGTTGATCAACAAATTTATCTTGTGTGGTTGCTAACGAAGTGATCACCCTTTTTACAATGCTCCTTTGTGTTTGACAATAACTGAAGAGCAACTTTTACTTGAAATGACAAAAAATAGCCTCTAGCAAGCTTATTTTGCAGTATAAACTGATAGCAGGATTGCTCCTGGATAATACAGTTGACAGCAAAGGTGATTCTTTTAAGAACTGATACCCAGTCAACCATATAAGAATGAAACGACCACTTGCACATTTTTGCCTGAAGACATCATTGAAGCTATTCTTTCAGGTAGCAATCATGAAAATTAATCAAGAAAATCGGTCATTCTGTATACATGTAAGGCCTAGACATTTATTATTTCAAGCACAAAGCTTATCATTTGTGTTCAGCCAAGGGTAACAATTTTACTTTTTTAAAAATAAAGTGATTGAGACACATGAAGGGGTTTATCTCACTAACGAAAAGCCAATGTCCATGATTGTATTCCATCAGATGGAAAATACAATCAAGCAGTCTGAGGCTGAGAGAGAACGAGGCCTGGAGACACTTCGAAGGTTACACGATGAATATAAACCCCTAAAAAGGGATATTGACAAGATGAGAGGATCATTGGGTCTTGACAAAGTTGCCAATCTTGATGAAGAAACAAGTCTTGCCGAGTAAGTCTGTAACAGTAGAAGCTAGCAATAGCTTTATCTGTAAAGACAGGCTGCCACTGACTTATGCTGCATGTACGATTAATAACTTATTGTTCTCTTAGTGGATGTGTGATATTCATGTAGCTCAGTCGGTAGAGCAGCGGTGATCTAGCCCGAAGGTCGTGGGTTTAATTCCCACCCTGGTCAGAGTTTTTCTCTGTACTTGTGTGGGCCCATTTCCATCAGTAGGGCTAACGCTCACATGGTTCATATGGGGTAGATACTTAGCACTTCACATTACACTCTAATCAGTTAAGTCTGTTCAAATAATAAGTGCTACACGGCCAACGTTTGCAAAAACGTAATCCTTCCTTGTTTATTTTTTGTGGTCAGTTTTGCTAAACACCGGAGAATATGTTGGACAAGAGAACAACTGATTGAGCAGTTGATGAAAAAACTCTCACACGTACTCATCTTAGATCAGTTTTATATTTGCGCGATTTAATTTCGCGCAAATTATAGAGGACTTATTCGCGCAGCTTTAAATTTACAGCAAAATGCGGGCATTTCTGGCAGAATATTGCTTGGAGCCTGAAAGAATCCCGACAGAAATTGCTCAGGATGATGATGAAGAAGACATTTTTGTGCTTTTTAACGTTATAAGAACACTTTAACTAAAGACATCATATGTGTACGCATGAATAAAACGATTGGTTTCCATTTCTAACAACTAGTGTCTCGTATTACACTAACCTTTTCGCGCGGGTTATATTTGGCGCAGTACTAAATTTCGCGGAATTGAGATTATGTGCTCGCACCAATCCACATACCCTTAACATACCAAATCCATTGTTGTCCTTGTTCATGGTGGTTTTGAATTTAGAACACAACGATTACAAGTGTTCTATAGGATTCTCTAACCCAATGGTTTAGTCAAGCACATAGTGCAAAAAGCACAAAAACGAGAACATTTCCTTAGCACCCTTAAACCCGTAGAAGTTCCCTGTCAGTTATATTGTAACGATGGCACTCTTATGTATGTGATCATGAAGTAGAAGAGTAAACTTCTCAGGTATCCATGAAGGGTTAATTAACCCGGGGCCCGGCCGGGCATCAACCCCAGGGCTAACCGACCCCGG
>NC_090888.1:44683828-44721328 GCF_036669925.1 Montipora capricornis | reverse complement strand
GGCTATTTTGCACTTAAGAGGTTGAAGGCAATTTCAAATTCTACTTAGTAAATGGTCCACAGCTGTCAATTTATCACATAAATCTTTGCATCAAAGAACTTTCTGGTAAAATTGACAGCTGTGGACCATTTGGTTAGTAAAATTTAAAAGAACTTTTACCCACTGAGAACCATACAGTACTTACCATTAATCTAGTGTCAACGAACGTTCTTAGAAAAAAAACTTTGATTGGGTTCTCGCCGTGAGACATCCGAACGGTTTCGTCCAATACATCGGTTTTGCAAAACACATGGTTCGGTGGTTAAACTAATCTGCCCGACTATAAACAACAACTATATGATCAGACAAAACGTATGTAAATAGCTAATGTTGAATGTTGGCGCAAGTGAAGAGAGGTAAAACTGTCAAAAATTAATGCACAAGTCTGTAAATGTTCCTTTATACGATGAGTAACTTAACTAAGAAGCCTTCATAAATGCAAAAGGCGTATCTTTTTCTGGAACGAAAATTTGGTTTTATCAACAGAGTTGATAATGTAAATTGACCACCGTTCAGAGATTCTGAAAGCTTTTGGAATCTCTGTACGGTGGTCGTCCGGGGGCTGTACATTATCAACTCCGTTAATAAAACCAAATTTTTGTATACTACTTCCCCACCGATGCAGCACCACAGTTTCTTTAGAAACTACCCCCTTCATTTTTCTGGAACGACTCTCAATACTAGACACATTTAGTGGGAAAACGAAACGAATGGTGTAGAATCATCGTGTTACAATTCCCCAATTCAGTCAATTCAATGTTGTTTAAGAATTTTTCGGGCTACTGCCACCCTGGTCACCAGAAGTTTTTCTTCAGCTGCGAGATAGCTCGTCTTCGCCGCTATGTGGCTTTTTCGCGGCTCAAGAAAAACCTCTGGGACCAGTGATAATGGTAGTTGTCAAATATAAACATTGAAGGAGATGGGGGAAACCGGGATTGGTGTTCCAATACATGTCACGAATTACTACATGTAACTTCAATATTGCTGGTTTGAAACTTTTTTGAGTTTACGATATAGTACTACCAAACACTACGTTATGAATATTGGCTACAGCCAAAACGATGATAACAGGTGTCACAACAGATTCTGAGCTGAATTTTTCAGAGCACATTAACATGATTTGTAAAAAAAGCCAGTCAGAAAATTGGCGTCCTTATGAGACTTAGAAACTTGATTCCTACAAATGCTAAACTTGTGCTCTTTAAAACAGCAATACTGCCACACCTTAAATACTGCCACCTAGCGTAGCACTTTTGCAGAGTCAATGATTCTCGCAAAATGGAGCGGTTGAAAGAAAGGGGCCTGCATGCTGTTTTTAGGAAGAATGCTAGCTACCCTGAACTTCTAAAAAGAGCAAAACTGCCTAGTTTACTGAATAGAAGACTACAAGACATCTGTGTCTTGATGTACAAAGTCAAGAACAATCAATGTCCCCCCCTATATATCAGTGACATTTTTATTAATCATAGATCCAAGTATAATTTAAGGCAGTCTGATTTCTCTGCCGCCAAGCACAACACGGTAAAATATTGCAAGCACTCTCTTCGCCACTTGGGGCCCAAGCTTTGGGGAAAATTATCCCCTGAATTGAGGGAATTAAACACCTTAAAATGTTTCAAAAACAAAATACGTACTATAGATATAGTTACATTATTATCAATATACGCGGCCAAATAGAAAATCGGCCTCTTCAAAACACACGCTCAGCGGGCCGCAAAAGACTGACAGCGGGCTGCTAAAGCAATATCAGCTCTACAGCTGATTGGTTCTTGCTTCATCATCCGATGGATTTTAACCAATTAGAGTAAGCCTAGTGTCAACGCGGGAAAACCTATCATTTGCGAAACTCTGGTTTTGAACTGCAGTTTTTTCAGTCGTCGAATCGTCAATGATTTGAAGTGACTTTGAATTCGTTATTCACTTAGCTTGTTTTATTAAAACTCGCATTCTTGATATCATTTGGCCTTGTTTATTGATAATAATGATAATGGCATGACTTTTTTCGGGAATATTGTTTATTAACGCCCTTGTAGTGTCATTTGCGCTCGGGCCGCAAATGACACTACGCGGGCGCAAATAAACAATATTTCCGAAAAAGTCATGTTATTCCCTTATTAATCGATAACGGATGCAAGTGTTGTCATCTTTGTAATTCGTAATTCATAGTTATATTCTAAATCTGTAAATATTGTAAATACCATCATGTTATTTTTTATTATTTTATTATTTTATATATTTATGCTTATATTAATATTTTATTTTAAATCATATTTATTTTTTTTCCCCCAATTAGCATATGTTTTTAACCTTAGCTATAGCTAGCAGGCTCTTTTAGACACTTTAATAAAATTTCAATCAATCAATCAATCTGCTCGTCACCGTACCAGACAGCGACATCAGTCTTCAAATGGCACGAGAAACACTCCCGGTGATTTTATTTGGTCAGGAAATGTTCTCTCAATCTTTTCATTCCCACTATCGAAACGTTCATTCTTCCAACTAATACCACAGAGTTCTTTGTTTGGTGGTCATGAGAAGATGGTGCTATATCGAAATCACACTTCTTAAGATGATACAGGAGCTTATGATCTCCTGGCTGATAATAACAACTGTATAATAATCTTCATTCTCAATACCTGTCTGACTGAAACTTTAATGAAATTGTGAAGAGAATTTACCTACCGATCACTTCTGGGAGTCAACGCGCATGAAATGACTGATCCGCTCCCAGGACCTTTCCCTCCGCTTTGTTGTTGACCAACGACGTTCCCAGGAGTTTCAACTCCCCAAAGGGAAGGGAAAGGTCCTGGAACAATTGCTAATTGACTTATCTAAGAGTCCTTTTTCCGAAAAGATGTACGTTATGCCAACTTAATATCACTCGTACCTATTTTCGTGAGCCAGTATATCCCAAGACTTAATTTACACAAACAACATAGGAGGCAGGACCAAATTTTAATTAAGAAAAGTTTTGCAAAAATGTCAGGCTGACAACGTTGCACATGGTAGAATATCTAATCTATATACTGCGAAAGAGGTCGTTTTTCCCCACACTAAAACTAGGAATGATTTTGTAACTCATTTTGAAGGATACTCGCCGAAGCTATAAAATGCCGTTAAATTTACTTATCTTGCTGAGACTTTCCTGTACACAGTAACTCTTTGCAGTATACTATTTCTTGTCTATTCGTATTGAACTTTGATAGACCGTTGAATTTACCTAGTTTTCCTGCGTGATGTGAATAAAACCAACATGTAGGGGATTCTGGAGGAATTCTCCGCTAGAAAATTTTGAAATCTTGAAGCTCGGAAATACTACTTTCAGCATTCTCGACGAGATATCAAACAAACAACAGAAGTATAAACGATCTCTTTCCATCGGTTGCACACAATACTTATTTTCGTTATTGGATTTAAAAACTCGAAATTTTGCGTTTGCAGACTCGAAATTTCGAATTCTCAAACTCGAAATTTTGAGTTTACAAACCGGTCAGTGTAAAATACAAACTTCAGTTAGCACTTCTAAAGGGTATGGGCTTTGTCAACAGTTACATTATAACCTTAGTCTACATTTTACACTGACCAGTTTACAAAGTCGAAATTTCGTGAGTTTGTGAACGCAAACATTTGAAGCAGGAAAACTGATCACAAAATGCCATGTCCCTTTCGCGCCACATGAGTTAGTGGCGAGTATTTTGTGTGCTCAAGGAATATTCTAAAGGGGTATTTCCATGACAGCGGGACGAACTCAAACCGGTATGAGTTCGCATCGGCCTCCATACTCTTTTCATGCGTTTCACATGAAACCGGCCTGACAATGAACTCAGTTACTTCGTCTCGGTTGCTGCGGGACCGAGATGAGAAATTCTAGTTCTGGTCTGAGTTCGTACCTTTCCCATGTAAATGACAACAAATCTCAGACCGTGTCCAAAAATTTCAAGCCTGCATGCCTTTGGGTCAACCATAAATTTATTAGGCCAAAACAGATCAATTTCGTCTCGACACCAGGCTCCAAGCATTTTATCCCAACTTCGTGTAAACTGCTGCAAAAATATCATACAGGTTCAAGTTCAAGCAGGTCTCATGTAAATACCCCTAATATAAGGTCCTTGTTCTCACTATAACTGACGCATCTTTATTTTCAGGAAATTTCTTCTACGAAGGGCTTGACCGCATAATCCTCCTTCACTTGATTAATAAAATCTACTTAAAGTCTACTTTCACTCAAACAAAATAATCAATAAACACTCGTTGTTGAAATGAATATTTTAATGCCTTCGTTAAAATAGAGTAAACACCCGCATATAAGAACACTTTTTTCAGGTTTAAGGCTGATCTTGTTCTTATTTGAGGGGTGCTTAGTGAGAAATCAGCCTGAAAGTGTTCTTAAAATGTTCTTAAAATTGATTTCAGAAATTCTTCAAATTAAATATTACTAAAGGTTTAATTAACATACAATGCTGTTTTGTAATAGATTTTATAGTTTGTAGTGGTCCTAAACACCATAGTACTTTGATACAAATAGTTTACTTCATAGAAAGTGCGGCGTACGGGGTTTTATGCACGAGTTGTTTGTGTCAAAAACCCGAACGAGCGAGGAACGAGCGAGTGAGGGTTTTTGACACAAACAACGAGTGAATAAAACCCCGTACAAAGCACTTTCTATGTCGTAAACTCTTTATTACACATAACATGAGAATTTTCATTAAAATAGTTTTCTGAACGCGAATTAGAAACAAAAACTCACTAACAATAGAACCAAATGCAAATTTAATTTAATTCAATAACAAAGTACGATTTGCACGATTTGCACGATTTGCACGAGATGCACGAGTGATTGGCATGGAAACGCCTTTACGCTATCGCTGATTGGTTATACTTTCACATGTGAAATAGCTGTACGCCATTCTGATTGGCTGTATAGGTCTTTTTCACATGTGAAAATAAAGCGTATAGATTTGTACAAATGAGCTTTATGGAATAAAATTCTCATGTTATGTGTAATAAAAGTTACTACATACTGTATTGTTTTCTTATCTTACTTGTAATACCCTTTCCCTTTGTATTAAGAACATGTTTTATTAATCAGGCTGAATTTTTTCTTATTCATATGGTGCTTTATTGGCCAAATTTCAGCCTGTTGTTCTTAATCCACTTGTTCTTATATGTGGGTGTTTACTGTATTCTACAGATTGATTTCAAGCTTTATTCGTTCTACACTCTCAATGAATGAATGATTATGTCGTGACCTTGCCAAAGTTGCCGTGAATCTACTAACTTATTAGCTGGTGGATTCTCTACAAATCGGACAACGTTTCGACAAAATTAGTCTCCACAAAAAGAAAAGATCAATAAAACGCTGATATTAATCTGCATTTAACAATGTTTTGGTATGCGGTCATTGAATAGCTGGCTAAATTATACAAAAGACCGGCAGCGGCCGATAAAAAGCACGATTTCTAAAGTATTGTCGGTCTTATTGGTTCAGTGAGATGGAGTAAAATTTTGTGAAGGGTTTCTGTTGAATTATCCTTCTTTGTCATAAAACGCTGATTTTGATTGGTCGGAACTGTACCTGTTAACAAGAAAAAATAATCTGGGTTTTAGCAAATATTTGGCAAACACAATACTACTACGTACTACTCTCTACTACTAATAATAGAAACAATAATAATAACACTAATAATAATAACATTCACACGTACTAGAATTATATGTTTTATTATAATAATAAACTTTTAATTTCTCAAGCTTCGGTAGCCAGTTTTCCTGTGCCTCATTAATGCTTTGCATGCATTCTAATTGATTCATTCGAAGGGATTAACAACGTATCAATCACCCCCGAGCGGCCAAAGGGAAAACATACTTTATCGTCCCGGTATGCATGTTTTGGGCCGTTAGTTATGCTTGCGTGTTATCTTCTGATTTATATTACCCCTGATTTATTTAGTAAACGATCGCAGAGAAGAGGTGTTAAGATGGTGAATACTCTATATACACTGGCGCAAAACGATGTTGGTAAAATGGAAACAGAATAGAGGGCACGCTGTCATTTTATTTATTATGTACCATTACAGCCTACCCTTCTTTCGTGAAGATTAATGACTGGGGTCAACGGTGTAGCAATAAAATGAATAAAATACAAAAAAAAAAACGAAATAATGGGGAAAGAAGAAAAAGAAAAAGAAGCTAATTTACAGGACTGTGAGTGATTAGTGAGACGGAATGTTTGAATGAGTTAAGGTCATCAGTATCAAAAATACACTGTGGTAAACTGTTCCATTGAGTGATGGTTCTGGGGTAGGAGGATAATTGGTGACACGAGGTACTGGTAGAGAGGGGGATGAAGCTATATTGTGGGAATGCCGGGATCTACGTGTCATGGGTTGGAGGTATTTGGAGGCGTTAACTGGAACATGTCCTCTGTGGATCTTGTACAAGAGAAAAAGTCTTGCATCCGCTCTCCTTTGTTCTAGTGACCTCCAGCCAAGGTCCTGGAGCATGTTTGAGACGCTAGAGGTATTTTGATACCCCTTTAGAGTCCACCTAGCGGCCCGTCTTTGTACCATTTCGATCTTGTGGGCGCCGTTATTTTCTACACCTGGTCTAGGGTCCCAAATTGCTGCACCGTATTCGACCTGAGGGCGCACAAACCCCATGTACGCCTTCTCACGCAAACCACTTGAAGTAACTTTCAAATTACGCTTCAGGGACCCGAGAGAGCGATTGGCTTTGGCTGTTGTTACATCTATGTGTTTATTCCGAGATATTTGATGTGGTCAGCCTCTTTAAGTGGAGTACCATTCAATACGTAGGTGAACAGGATCTTGGTGCGTGCACGCGAGACGCGGAGTACTTCACACTTTGAGGCATTAAATTGCATGAGCCATTCCTCTCCCCACATCTGAAGAAGTGTTAAGTCGTGCTGAAGCTGCTGACAGTCTTTGCTGTTATTGATAGCAAGGTACATGACAGTATCATCAGCGAAGAGCCTGACTTTGGATTTAATGCCATTTGGTAAGTCGTTAATATAAATAAGAAATAGTGCCGGGCCGATGACCGAGCCTTGTGGTACGCGATAGAACTGGGACGGGAGTCGAACGTTTACCGTCAACAACCACGCATTGCTGCCTGTTGTTCAAGAAGTTCTTAAGCCAGCCTAGGGTGTTGTTACTTAAGTTTCAGTAATAGCCTGTTATGAGGAACTTTATCGAAGGCCTTTGAGAAGTCCATTACAATGACGTCTGTTTACTTTATGTTCCGTGGGATGTTAATTAGGCCGGTGACAAATTCTAGGAGCTGAGTTTCACAGGACCTATTCTTGCTGAAACCATGTTGTAGAGGATAGAGGATGTCATTTGCCTCTAAATGTGCCATCTGTCTAATGATAAGGAAGCGTTTCGACTTTATCGTAACCAAATTCGTTGAGAACTTTTGATAAACTATGGTCGTCTGAGAGTAGAAGTCAGGGGCATGGAACATGAGATAAAGGTTTGCCGTGACCGTTTAAATTAATGTCCATTACCTGTTGAGCTCGAGGCTTGGACGCCAGAAGGTCTAAGAAAAATTAACCAAAACCAGATAATCGATAGCCATTCACCGCCATCTGTTAAAAAAAAAAAAAAAAAAATAAACTAAATAAATAAATAAATAATAATAATAATAATAATAATAATAATAACACAAAGGACCTTTGGCCATTGGCTATGGCTCGCTTCTTTGGTGTAATGTCGGCATAACATCCGCCGGAGCTAAAGCGTTTCATGTACATAATAATAATAATAATAATAATAATAATAATAATAATAATAATAATAATAATAATAATAATAATAATAAAAAGGAACGTAAATACGAATTCATAAAACAGTCGTTCCTAACCCTAACGGCCATGTAGTCAGTCAACAACGAAGATCGGTGGCGGATCGTTTGAACGCGTTTCTGTAAACTCTGTAAAATGAAAGTTTTTACCTTTTAGCTGAAGACACTGGTATTTACTGGCTTTCGGTAAGTTCTTCGAAGTTTGAATGATTTCTTGACTTCTCTCCTAAAAGCAACAACGTCATCATGTAACTGAATTCTACATTTTTATGAGTGGGTTGCGTAATGGTTTCTTGCAATCTATGGTAATCTTTTGTTTTCCATTTTCCGAGTCTAATGCAAGTCTGATTTGTTGCTTGTACGTTAAAGTCAATTGCATTTTTTTAGGTATTATTTTTCTGAGACTTGACATGATATCTGTTCATTGGAAATGAACAGTGCCTTGGGAATTAACAAAAATAGTATAATAAATCACTTGCAGGAGATGTTACGAGGTTAGACATAGTACTGTCCTGTTAAGGTTTTGATTTTAACTGAGTGTAAAGCTTTTTTGACACCTTTTCTGTTTAAAGAGATAATTCTTATTTGATACGTGTTACGGAAGCTTCGTTGACATTGAACTCTGAACTGCAGATCAGTGGCAGTATATAGGCTACCCATTTCCTCTCACTTTTATCTTAAATTATTGCATCATTTTCCTTTGTTGAAGGACGATTCAAAGAGAGGAAGTGTCTCTAAAGTTCAGTGGGATATCATACCATTCAGTTGTCGCGAAAAGGGAATTTAAATTTCAGACCGAGCTGTCTTTAAACTTTTGTGATGAAATTCTCTTCGCGTGGCATTTTCTCCCTTGACTTTTACTGAAAACTAAGAATTTCATCTACTAACTCGTTTAAAATAGGTCACAATCTCTGATCTCGCAGTGTCGTTTTCATGAGATGCTGTGATTCCGCAGAAAAACGATTGCTTTGTTTTGTCCACGTGGATGATATCAAAATGGCAGCTTGGAAAATCGGTGGCGTTTTCTGGCGCATTCCAAGCATCACTTGCTTTGATGGTCTGAAAGCAATTTAAAAACACATAAGAAATAATCGATATCTTTTAACTTTGGTATCTTAATCATCACCGGCAAATGTAGCGACTCAAGATTTTCTTTTGTAGGGCCGCCCCGTTTACAGTTGACAAGTTTCCCTTGACAAGTATTTTTTCCGAGCTATAGGGATTGCAACACTTTTATGTACTCGCTGACTTTGCAGACCCAAGCTAAACTTGTTCATCGTCTATACGAGCAATTATTCCTTTTGAAGAAGAACTTGTCGAGGAGAAATTGTCGATCCTATGCACGAGCAATGATAATTGTCAAGGAAACTTGTCAAGGACTGAAACTTGCCGGTATAAACGGGGCTTTAATTCCATCATGCAGGGCCGAGAACGCCGGGCCCTGAATTTTTAGGTTGTTTTAAAAAACCAGAGTCGGACAATTCACCCATAAGACAATTTGCCCTAAGCAGGACAATCTTTGACCATACATGGTCAGGAGCCCATCACCTGACATGGTAGCTAATCACTTGAAACCCCAGCCCTAAACATGACTGAAATAAGTGCTTAGATTAAGGCTACAGACATAAGCACGAAATTCAATTCTGAATACCCACTTCAACGAAATCATTACGAGAATTAGAGGGCACAAGACATAAGGGATCGAATCCGGTTGGCCAGCCCATCACCGAAAGGAAGGCACTAATCAATTAAGAGAACTACGCCTGCGCCTATGGGGTAACGAAATAGTCATCTCTTTCATCTGTTTCATTTTGTACATTAAAGAATGATTCGATCTGATGACGTGATAACGCTTATTTAATTTTCCTACGACGGTTAATCTACAATCAAACTCTGCTTTTAGAACTGAAGTATTATAATAGTAATTTTCTCATTATACGTTTTTTGAGGACAATGCGCCGGAAATGATTCCTCCCGGATCGTAAAATTTGAGGAAAAGTTAATGTGTCTAATGCCAGTTTCGACAATTTGGAGGGAATGTCTTGTTAGCAGGATTACTTTTACAACATAACGGCAATCAGTGTTCTAGCACCAAATGAAAAACCAATAATTGCTTAACAAGATGTACTCATCAAGGTGACGTAATAGGTTACCATGACAACAAAAATGCCATCTAAAAGAACCCTATATTCAGTTGTATTTAAACGTTTAAAAATGACTGAAAACGAACTCGGTAACCCTCATTTTTTGTTGCGGGAAAGTGATTTCTCAGGCTAAGATAAAACTCAATAAAAAACTGATTAAAAAATCGGCTTTGGAGTGGATTCAGAGCAGCCTAAACCAATTGCGAAAGTGGTTTACTTGTTCAAAACTTTATCACTACTTGCTTACCTTCACTTTACTTCCTCTGATCTTCCATCCGTGTTCTAAGGCATCGAGTATAATTCTGATATCCTCATCACTGTTGGACACAAAGATCCCAGCCACTGGAACCAGAAGTTTGTGATGTCTTTCTTCTTCTTTCTGGCACACCTGCTGATTATTGCAACAAAGTGTATTGATTCAGAATCGTGGACCACCATAATTCAAAACAGATGGGGCTGCATGTACTGACTTTAGTCCGACTACTTGAAAAATGAAATACAGATCTCGAATAGTCGCAGATAAAGGAGTGCTCTGTGATTGCTACCACTTACTGTCCTTCAACTTAAGTGCCTTCGACCAACCCCTCTCCCCCCCCCCCCCCCCCCCCCCCGCCCCCATTCTGAGAGTAGCGTAGAGGGCATGCAACCACTAGCACGTGCATTCAGTACAGTCAAACGCAAAATCAAGCGCACTGTAGAAGCTTGAGACAATGGAAAACTCTATAGTATAAACATTGGTAACCGAAAAAAGCCGGACCTCAGGTAATGTAGTCAACCCAAAGAGAGAACACTAATTAAGACAAATTGGAGTGAAGCCGTAAAGAAATAATCCGAGGGAATGCAGAAGTACCTTACATGCTGTTGTGGTATCATCTACCAGATAGATCAAAATCTTCCAGTCTTTTCCTTGCCTTGGCTGTTCTGCAAAAACCACCATTTGCATTCGTTTCTTGTCGTTTTTCCCTGGTCGTCCAAAGGCAGCGATTTCAATGTCTTCCGGTAGCACTGGAAGGGTTACTTCGATGTCATTATGTTTGTGTTCTATTTTTGCATCAGGGTAAACCTCCTTTAGGCTTCTCCAGCTGTCTGATTGTTCAGTTTGCGCTTTGACAAGACTTTGTTTCGGTCGACATTTCACATCGATGTTCCACGTGTTACCTGCGTTCACCAGACAGCTGTGCTCAATTGATACAGTGTCTTGTCCTTTCTTGACTTCGTAACAGCAGCTGACTTGAACGCATTTTGAGCCCCGGTCGTTGTTGACCTGTTGTTGGTCAACTGAAACAAAACAATATGGTACATTCTGAAAACTAACTTTTGTGGATTGAGTTTCCGAGTCCTTCGCAAGAACTGGCAAACACGCTTTTGCGAATAGACCTATCTCAGGCAACCGTTTTTCATAAACCACCAATTCCGTGGAAGCAATTTTTGTTTCTATACCCCGTCCCAAAATGAACTGATTGCGGAAAGGCCGGATCTTTACCACAAGGCACAAATCTGCAGTGCTTGTATGTGGGTAGCCTGGCATTTGTTGGCGCGAGAGGCAAATTAATTTCACAGCGCTCCTCAATACCACCAGCTAGGCTAGACTGCGAGAAGTCCCTCTGTTGCTCTGGAATCGTTGAAACGAACGCTTAGGTTGAACTTTTAATGGCTGAAACTGCGGGTCGCAAATACCGCGGGCGTTGGTTAGAAAGCGGTATTTGCGACGCGCAGTTTCAGCCATTTTGAAGTGTTCGTTCGTTTCAATGATTTAGAGCAAAAGCGAGACTGCTCGCAGTCTACAGCCACTCAGGCTAGTATGAATAATGCCATCAATCGGATATCAGGTAAACCTGACCGTTACACACCGCCTTGAAGAATATCAGGCCGTCCGAGTATTTCTCCTTTTCACGCTGCAAAAAGATATGACTAAAGAGTACAAAAGCTTATAAATAAACGTTAAAACATCTAAACTAGTCTAAACTCTTATCCAACTCACGGACTTATCATTATTGTGCGTTCACGCGAAATTTGGCGCGATATCACAAATGCTCGAACCGAATGCGTTACTTTTGTTCCACTGAATTTGAATCGAATAGTATATATATAATTATAAATCCAGTTGATGTCGTTTCCAGTAAGTCAGACACAATAAAATTCTATCCTGTGAAAAGAAAAAACGGACTTAAACAAGGACATATTTGTTGACAAGGCGAAAAAGAGCGGTTTGCTGTTGCTGGACACCCTACAAAAATTAGGAAAAATAAAAACACGGAAAGGATCTGTCTTCCTAAGGTGTTGTTTTTACGAGAACGCGATCGCCGACAAAATTGAAATGTCGTCTACTTCACGGATTTTCTAAGCTTACCCATAGCCAAATGTGTTGGTTTTTTAACTCCACAGAGTGACAGTACTGTTTTTTTGCGAGGCTGTGGCGTACTGCGTAGAACTTGTTATGTTGCTTTCATTTATGTATATCCAAAGGTCATAGCCAATTACACTTCAAGGAGATCGATAAACATTACCTCATATTATATTTCACGCCGGATTTTTCATTTTCCACAGTCATAGTTATCTATTGTTGTGAATCCAATCTTCCGTCCATCACAGTTTTGTTATTTTATCATATTACCAATTAAGGGAAAGACAATATCATGGGGTTTTTCCCGAGCGGAAATTTTGCTGATTATTTTCACTTTGACCTTGGAGAACGTGACGTAATAAAACTTTCTCATGCAATTTGAATTTTAAATGGTAATTCTTTTAAAAAGACTTGAAAAACTTTTATTAACTAGTTCAACCTCGAATAACAACTCGAAAATTATGAAACCTGTAGTGATCGGTCGCGATGTTTCACTTAACATTTGCACAATTGCACCGTTATGTTCGAAACCTTCATCCAAGTATTTCCTTCCAAGACTTATACATTAAGTTAGCTTATTTGTGGTTTAAAAAAATAAAAAGGAAATATCTAATGATGTCAACAGGGCCTTTTCCCACCGAAACTGAAAACGCTTTCGAAAGCATTTTATGCAGATCACTCACGCTGCAAAACACTCACCCGGGGAATCCCCAGATGAAGTAGTCAAAAACACCGTTCTTGATAATTGCTCAGGGTACTTTTCCGACAAGTTGTTGATTTACTGACAAGTATATTTTGACAGATGTAAATTAAAAATAAAGCCCTCCTTTGGCAAAATCCAATGGAAACATAGACTTGGAGAAACCTTCTGAATGACAGCCGTTTTAAAATACTCTTTTACGTCATCAGAAAAAAAACAACAAAGCGCTCTTACTTGAGCTTTCTTTATTTCGTAAAATACTTTCATCTGTTAAGTTATTTGGTTGGTGCGAATCCATTAGCAAGAATACGGATATCATAACGGATCCAGCGCCAAACTACTCGTCGCATATTGAAGACACCATGTAGAAAGGGGTCGTCAGCCTGTTGACGTTTTGAGTTGCAGATCTAGACTTGTACAGAGGTTTTTTTAGAACATCTGGCACTATCCAAAATTACTCAAGAAGTAAGTACTATATCTTGAGTGCTCTTTTTCCTACTAGTGATTTATAGCTTCGGATTATTCCTTTGGTTTTTTTCGGGGTGAATTCTGCAATGCATTAATTGATAAACAGAGTATATTTTTTAATACGAGGTTTTGTTTGTGGAATATATTTTCCTTTAAAACATGCGTTAAGCCAGCCGGTTGCCTCTTCATCGCATTAAACATAGCTTAGCATAGAAAGCCGCAACATGCTCGTGCCTCGTAAATAAACAATACCGTGCGTGATCTGGCATCAACTTCGTCAGATGCTCACGCGATTTTAACCTTTAACTAATACACACCATAACTTAAATTAGCTTCATGACTCATATCGCGTCGGGGATTCCCCACGGCGTAAATTTTCAGTTTCGTTGTCTGAATCCACGCTGAGATCACGAGACCGGTTAAAGATACGCCGAAGGTTTTATATAGAGGTTGTTTTCAAGAAAAGAAGTCAAACCGGCTTATGCCAAAACTGTCGAGGAATTGATCAGGTGTCCCCGACTATTTTGGACACTGTATTCAGTAAATGTTTGAGCTTCTGAAGACCACAGAGGATTGCCAACAAGGTTTATATGTTCGTGTTTTTAACATTTAATTTCTTTAAGTCGGTGACGATACAAGAAAGAAAGAAGCCTTGCTCTGCGAATTGAATCTTCTAAGCCCGGCATTTTGCGGATAATTTGCCATTGTCTCTAAAGAACTTTATTGCGGTTTATATAATTGGCGTACAAGTAGCGAAAACAGCGCAAGCTATACGCACGTAAAGTTCTTCGTATTAAACCTAATTTTTGTTTTGATCTTCGTTGTTAAAAAAATTTCGATCTTGAAGCTCTTCGCGCTCCAGTTTCACTCCAGTAGTTTAAAATTCTAGCCTTACAATCGTTTATTTTCTTCGGCGAATGCATTCCGAATTTGTTTACGGCTTGGTGTGTATACCGTATTGATATCCTAGAGATGTTGACAAAGACTTCTGCGCTGTCATGTATTTTTCGTGTAACCCAAACTTTCTGAAATATATGGACCGTAACCTAATAGTACATAAAGCTACTACATTTTCCGTGGAAATTTAAGTTGAATAGGTACGAAAGAGTCAATTTTTAGCCCAGAATAAGCCACCAATATTTATAAGTTGTTCACTTTGGAACTGTCAATTTACCACCCGAGCCGATTTTGAAACGCAAATTCTCCCTCCAATGATAAACCCTTGGCATATTTCTAGATCTTGCTAACGTGACTTTCTGTCGGGAAGATAGCACTGGCGATCCTCTAATTATTTACGTGATTTAAAAACATTTCTAGGCGTCGGGACAGGTCAAAACACAGCCACCTTGATCACTCAGGCGGTGATCGGTCTTGTCTCTCGACTTAGTTCAATTTCCTCACATAAGAGGTGAAGCACTCAAAATAAACTGGTAATAGTTTTTAAAATCCTAAAACCACCAAATTATTACATCAACGTGCTACAAAGTGATTGTTAGTGACACGGCGATTCATCATGAATCGATTCTGTACGGTTCTAGGGCAAGATAGAAATATTCCACCTGTTTTCAGGACCATTAAGAATGCAGGGTATAAGAAAAGTAAAGAAATAAATAAATTCAATCAATAAATAAACGCGCGACTGCGGTGCACGCGAGCACATTTCGTGATTTATGGGGACGAGTAATGTTTTGAAAGTTCTCATTGACCAATCAGAAAAGCGATATTTTGTCGAGTTTCTACAAATAGTGGTAACACTTCCCCGTGACAGTGTTCATCGGCGCGTGTCCTGGGCACGAGACTTCACTGATTTAAGCCACCATGTTTTATTGAGGTTGAAGCATTAAGAAATAGCGCAATCCAAAGAATATGACGGTAAATATACGAATTTATTATTTGGAGTGCAGTTAGTGCAAGCTAAATAACAAGAAACGAGATCTGTGGCGAGTCTTCTGTTTTTCAGTTTGACAAGCCGAGATCATCCTTGGCTGTGTTGAACACGTTGGTCCTGATAAGTTTCGATGGTCAAGCCATTGGTCGACAGTGACATCCGAAGCCCTTGGCTTTGTGTCATGCAGACGGTACGTAGGAGACCATAAAGGACTCCTATTAAATATGGCAGGGAGTCCATCACCTTTGTCAATTGGTCTAACTAGTGTCATCGAGGCTATCTAGCGCAATCATTTTTGTCGAATACAAATATCACTGATTAGATCCGTCCATCGGGATCTGGGGCCTTTGTTAACATTTGGCTTTCCAACGTGCTGGTCTACTTGCCAAGCGTTTTCCTTCATTAAACCACTTGGATTCCCATGCTCCTGATATATTATACTGGATTTGCTCAAGCAGTTTGATTTTGATCTTCTGAACTATTCATGTTCTGTTTCCATCATATAATTAATCTGAAACCCTCTGTTCTGTTGCTCTTTTTTTAACTTTTGCGGATTTTTTTCCCCAAAACCGTTTAAACAGACCTCGCGGTTAATTAAGACGAAGAGTATACCTGAAAAAGTATCCGACAGCCAGTAACTTTCTTGTTGCCTATAATGATCTTAACGTAACATGACTAATATAGCCAATTCTTTGTTCTCTTTCATGTAGTTTTTTACGTGATGTCAGACGCAATTCCCTTCAGAAAGCAAAAATCTTGTCTGGAACTATGCAACGAGGATGACCTGTACTTTATAGACGTATTCAGTTGTGTCCAACAAACAGAGCGTTATGGACTCAATCATCCTCGTCAGCAACTCTTTTTATACATTACGAGGGCTCCGTCTGAAAACAGATCAAGCTTCCTACAGGTATTACTCGAATCAAAAGATTTGCTATCAGAGTAAAAGAAAGAACGAGAAAGACGGTTAAGTTTTTCACGCGATATTTCGGGATTTATATCCTTGTATATTCAGAAGGTACACGTTTAGAGGCTTGTTAACTTTGCCCTTGTCTTGAAAACATGTTAAATGAGAAATGTTTTTAAAGAGGAGATCATGACGCACAGGTGGATTATAAATAAAAGGACTGCAGTTTTACTGATGGCTTTCGGCAACCGGGAATTTTTCGGGGATGTAAAGAAACGAGACCCATGATGCACTTGAATTTCTTAAAATTTGCCGTCCTAACTCGTAACTAAACAGCCGGTTACGTGCTTGGTGATTTTGCTTCAGTTAAGTGAGTTGAGTTTTTTTCATTTTTTGTATAATCTTAAATGTCTTCTTATCAGAAATAGTCGTCCAACTGAATAGGAAGGAAGCAAGTGTGCTTAAAGTGGTACTACGATCAAAAAAACAATTCTTTTTTTTCTTTGCATTTCAAAACTATGTGAACTAAACACTAACTGACCCAAGTTTTAAGTTCTGATTTTAAAAGGAAACCTGTTTATTTTAACTGGAATTTTCTTATTTATTGGTCCGCCATTACTAACTGTAAAATCTTGAGAGAGCTGGGTCGAGGAGAAAGTGACATCAAAGAGTCACTAGTTTAAGAATGCAATGCGTGTGTACGCGGCCGAATTAATATGCAGGACGGGAGTTTCGGGCAATCAGACTTTTAAACCCGTGTTTTGCATATACAATAAATTGCGTTTACACGCTGAAATTTTAAGCTAGTGAGTAAATGACGTCATTTTCTCTAGATCCAACCCTCTGAGGTCCAATCGGCCAGTTTTGAACGTGAGTAATGGCGGACCGTGAAATCCAAAACTTACACTCAAAATAAACAGCCTTTGGATAAAACTCAAAGCTCAAAATTTTGCCAGTTAGGTGTTAAGCTAACACGCTTTCAAAATCTGAAGAATAAAAGGAAATGATTTTTTGATCATAGTACCACTTTAATCATTTTATAAATAACATTCCAGTACTGGTTAGAAGACGGAGGAAATTTTAATGATAGCGAAAATCAAATTTATGTATAAGAAGGTGGCATGTCAATAACCCCTTATGTCAGAGCGGCAATTCTTGCCAATTTAGCATTTCGTCCTGTTGTAGTAAGTTAGTGGCCCTGTTTTCCGTCGTTTCAATCCGCCGGTCAGCTAATAGCATTTACGTGACTTCGTCTATCGATCTACTTTACAGGAAGAAAAACTACGTTTAGGATTGCGTCGAGTGCATCGTGATTCGTTTCGCTGGAAGAAATCATCTACTGCTGACAAAATTCTGGCTATTTTGAAAATGGAAGATTTGGAAGCTATAAAGAAGGTAAGTACCAGTGTTCAGCCAATATTACAATATGTCTTTCCCTTATATTATTCAATGATTTCAACGTATCTTGTACCAATCTGTCAGTCTCTCATCGGAACTCGCATCTGAAAGCCTGAACCGCCTTGTTTGGACGATATTAGTGAAGACTGTTCAAAACTTGATGAAGTGGAAATTTCCAGCTGAAAGTACAGTCACGAGAAGGACTGCATGTTATTGATGACATTGACTGACGTTCCAGAGCCTTGACTCTGAGGGTTGTCGAAACTTCAGTCAAAGTCACCAACAACACTAGTCCTTTTCAGGACTACTTTGACGTGGAAGATGTTACTAGGTCAAGTTTTTATGTGACTCTTGGCTTAAAACCGTTTGCTAATTTAGTGATGGCTGTCCTCGTTTTCCACCCAAAATAAAAAACCGCATATGTCTGAATGAGGGTACTGATTATAAAAGAGAGGAGAAAACGCTTCTCCCATTTTGAAATTAAGAGTCAAATAGCAGCTCCCGTGACGTATAATGTGATTGGCTCGATGTCCAAGCTAAAAACGAAAAGGGCTTAACAAATTGAAACAATGTCTTAGACTTAAAACAATAGAAGCTGCTTACAATACCAAGCAACAGCAGGTTGCGAGAGCTGGTACATTACTGGAAATCAAACTGCGTGCTTCCTTATGAGGAATAAAGGCCACTGAGAAATGCAGCTGATTAGATGCATGCCCAATTTTAAGCAAGGGGGACACTTCGTGACGCTACTTGAAATCTACGTGCAATGAGACATCTAATTAGGGGCATGTCGATTTACACCGTACGATTTTTGTCGCATGCGACAAGCTGTCGTGTCGTACGCTTGCCGCATGCGACAAAAATCGTACCTTGTAAATCGGCTCTTAGATAGTCATAAGCTGGGCCTCGAGATTTTTAAATATGATTGAATTAACGATGACTAGACTGCTCATATGATGAAAGTTCCGAAGATCAACGCAGTTAGCTAAGCAATAAAGCACTTGCAAGTAATCCTGAAAAAATCCAGGAGGCCTTGAACGGGATTCGATCTATGACCATTGAATTGCGCCGCACTTGCTCTACCAGCGTAGTTGTCAAGCCAGCTGAGACGAGCTGGTAAATTGCGAGTTTAAGTTGTATTCCGCTAGACATGAATGAAATGAACAGTCATATATTCCAGGAGCCATGAATAGGAGCTTCCCTATGCACTATATCTTTGAGTTAACCATTACGCGTATCTTTCTATTTTTAAGGCGCCCTCAAACGAGGAAACATTGTTGCGGAAACATTGTTTCCCGAAATGTTTCCTCGATGCGCAAACGAGGAAACAATTGCTAAGTAAGTAAGTAAGTAAGTAAGTAAGTAAGTAAGTAAGTAAGTAAGTAAGTAAGTAAGTAAGTAAGTAAGTAAGTAAGTAAGTAAGTAAGTAAGTAAGTAAGTAAGTAAGTAAGTAAGTAAGTAAGTAAGTAAGTAAGTAGGTAGGTAGGTAGGTAGGTAGGTAGGTAGGTAGGTAGGTAGGTAGGTAGGTAAGTAAGTAAGTAAGTAGGTAAGTAAAACCTTTATTCAAGTGTCAATGTGTTTAGCCCTGATGGACTAATTGGGGACACCAATAAAATAGCAACACTAATTAACTTATGGTACTTATAGAATTTGACTATTTACAGGAAAATGACAAAAGACTTATGTATACAAAATAAAATTGTACAAATGATAATAATAATAATAATAATAATAATAATAATAATAATAATAATAATAATATTTTTTAAATAATAATAGAACTTTATTTTCACACAATAAAACAACAACACAAATAAACTATGATAGATTACAGGGTGTGTTTGGTGACCAAAGTAGCAATAAAAAGAAGACTATAATTTTCACAAAATTAGCCAAAAATAGATATGACCGTTTAAAATTAAACAAAAAAAAAGCTCTTACAAGTAAAACATATTGAGGATAATAATTTATGAATAACAAATATATCTATAGGTATGTAAAATAATCACAAATCTAAAAAACTATTCCCAATAAACAAAAACGAATAAAAATAAAAATATGTATATATACATATACTCGATAAATAATAATAATAATAATAATAATAATAATAATAATAATAATAATAATAATAAATAAAATCCCTTTATTAACATATTCCAAGCAAATTGCTATTTACAAGTAAGAAGTAAAACAAAAAGAAGACTATTAAAACCTATTTACAATTCATTTCCATTAAAAAAGAGACTAGTACGAAGCACAATAAACTTACGAAGATATTCGTATTTGTAGTAAGAAAAATTCATGTCATGATAGCGTTCTGACTAAAAAAAAATTGGAAATAAAGATAAGCTCCTTAAAGAAAAGCCACTCTTATTTAAAATATATATATATATATATATATATATGCAGATAATATCAGTCAGAAAAAAAAGAAAAACAAAAACAACCAAATAAAAAAATTACGAAAACTAAGAAATTCTGGCGGTCACATTCTCGATTCTAATGTCTGTTTCCTGAAGGTCTACATTCCTTCTTCTTCCTCTGGAACCTCTAAGGCAGAGGAGAGCTGAGCGGAGGATAGCAAACGATACTTTTGCTCTTAGCCAGGACACGGTGCTGGCGTAGTCCTCTTCCTTCTTAATGGCGAGTAGTTCAGCTAATCTGCTGTGGTATCTCTTACATTCCTCGGCCATTCCGCCTGTGGTAGTAAAAACAAGTGGCGTAAAGGTGCCTTGCTCCACCTCCATCACCCTGCTTGCATATTGGCGTTTTTTTTCATTCTCGTGTTGCCTGTAGATTTCCTTGGGGCTTAGATCTCTGTAAGAAGATGCATGATGGTGACAAACCCTGACATCGAAGAATGCAGTCCTCTGTCTCTCCCAGAAGCCACGAGCGCTAATATCTAAACGTGCATCAGGAGCTCTGTTAGCACCTCTGTTCAAAGTCTCTCCATTGATTTCCTGAAGGACCGGCTCTATTTCCACATCATTACATACCATGCTCAACATCTCTGCTTCCAGGTCACGAAGCTCATTATGACGCTGTATTATAAACCCGCCACGTCGGCATACCATTGCATGATCTACGTTGAAACGGTCCCCGCATACGCACACTTTCGGTGTGTCGGTGATTTCCCAGTCGTATCTCAGACTGATCGCGTCTCTGAATTCGCTCTTATTTAGATTGAAGTTCAAGTCTTTGATGGGAATTACTGTCAGCCAGTTCGATGCTCCCTTCTCCGTGGCTAGCTCTACAGCTCGCTTGGTTCCTGTCGGCAGAGAGGTCCTCACCCGTTTTAGCCTCTCATCCATACACTCATCCTTCTCCTTACGCGCGCTTATTTGCAGTGTTTTTACTTCTGACACATCCGGGGTCTGATGCACTTGCTCCACAATTTGCCTTACTAGGGGACTTGTGACCCTGACTGAAGCCTCATATTCTTTGGGTGAGGCTCTGACTGGATCTATAAGCCCAAGCCCTCCCAAGCGCACAGGAAGCGCAAGGAGTTCGCGCTCGGTTTCAGTTGTTGCGTGGTTCGTAATAGCTGGTATGAGGACTTCGCTTATCGCACGCTCCAAAGGCTCTAACAAGTCGGTAATATCGGGCAGTGTCCTTAAGAAATACGTCCATCGGTGCCGTAGCCCAAAAGTGAACGCTGCATAGCTCGCCTGAGGTTGTGATAAGGCGAACTCTGCAAGTTTGGTGACCTGGTTTACCCAGTCTTCTACCTTCTCGCCCACGAACCCTTCCAGAAATGACTTCGATCCAAGAACTGCACCTAGGTGCTTGTGGCCTTGAGAGGTGATGTTAATCGCTGTGTCACCAAATACCTGCATAGCAGCGTGTTCTTTATCAGGTTTAATGATCAACCAGAACTTTTTTGCATTGGGGAAGTACCCTAACGCCGGACCACTCTCTGATAGCTCGTCCCACCATTTCCGCACATCTTTCAGAGAACCACTTCCCGTTGCATCGTCAGCAAACCAACACTGTTTAGCTGAGCCTGAGACGTGTAGACGCGTTATCAGTGGCTGGAGACTAATGGCGTACATGCTCATAGCGAGAGGGTCCCCCTGTGTGGTGCCTTCCGCTGATTTAAGTTCTTGGCCGCCTATAATAAAGAGCCTCGCAGGCTGTCTGTAGGAGTTAATCGCATAAGTAGGTTTGACATAGCACTCTTGTATTGTGCAACGCAGCAGCTCTGTTCAGGGCATTAAAGGCATTTGAGGCGTCAACAAGAAGAACAGCGTCCGTGTCATCAGCGTCGAAAATATTGCGCATTGCATGAATGGCAGCCTCACTCCCACTTTTATGGCCTGCGCATGCCTGCAGCGAGCCATTTGCGTCAACGACATCTGGTTTTGTTACTCTCAACACGCACTTCGCAATTATCCTCCGTATTACTTCACCAACCCCAATCGGCCGGACCGCGCCCTCTCCTTTGTCAAGTGGAATCAGACGATTGGCTAAAATTGCCTCGATACTAAGAAAGTCAACAAATTCCGTGCACAGTCGTCTGGTCATTGTAGCTATAGCTGTGCACAGATCGGACCCAGATTTCTTGAAAGATTTGCACGCAAGTATTCTTCTAAAGCCATAATAATAATAATAATAATAATAATAATAATAATAATAATAATAATAATAATAATAATGGCATGACAATGTAGCTAGGGCAGTTCACTGGTACCTGTCAGAAAAATATGGGTTTGAGCGAAATGAGAGGTGGTAT
Source organism: Montipora capricornis (assembly GCF_036669925.1). NCBI lineage: Eukaryota > Metazoa > Cnidaria > Anthozoa > Scleractinia > Acroporidae > Montipora > Montipora capricornis. Next base: position 44,698,884 of record NC_090888.1, on the reverse strand, counting down.
GACCATGTCCCGGACAGTGTACTTGAAAATGAAGATTACAGGATGCTGTGTACGGACAGACCATGAGATCGAGGCTAAGAGACCGGATTTATTAATAATTGACAAAAGTGAGAAGAACTGCCAAATCATAGACGTGGCAATCTCAGAAGATGGAAGGGTGAGAGCAAAAGAAGATGAGAAAGTAGAAAAATATCAGGACCTTGCGAGAGAAGTTCGAAAGATGTGGGGAGTAAGAACAAAGGTGATACCCATAGCGGTAGGGGTGTTGGGAACAGTACCACTGAGGTTAAAAGAAAATCTGCGGACCATAGGTGTAGAACAATCCATTGAACTGATTCAGAGATTTGCACTTTTGTGATCGGCAAGGATTCTTAGGAAAGTGCTGGAAATGTAGGCAGGAAAGAAAGTACAATGAAGGACGCTCCTTGGTTTCCTTAGACAACTGGTTGTTGCCCGGAACCAATGAAAACCAGATTCTATCTGAGATTATTATCAATAATAATAATAATAATAATAATAATAATAATAATAATAATAATAATAATAATAATAACAATTAAAATGACTGTATTGGCTACAAAGATTACAGCAGTTGCTGATGTTGGTTAAAATGTCTTCAAGATACAATTTTCTTATTTTTTTTGTAAAAACGGGTAAACTGGGGGGATCTCTTTGATTTTAGGTAAATTTTGATCATAAGAATGGCCCAAGATATCTAACAGAGTGTTTGCCGTAGCGTGTAGGTCTAAAACGGGGTAATATGAAGTCACTGTTCCGCAACGAGTGTGTAGAACTTTTTCGGACAAATAGATCGGAAGAACAAATTCAGAAACATTTTCGCTGCAAGAACAGAACTACAAGAAATATTTTCGTTGCAAGAACAAATTCAGAAACATTTTTGCTTCCGCAAAAAAATGTTTCCTGGGGCCGCAAATGGGGAAACATTTGCTTCCGCAACAATATTTGCAAAACATCTTTTCCTCGTTTGCGGGCGCCTTAATGTCACCAGCAAACGAGGAAACAATGTTGCGGACAAATTGTTGCGAAAGCTAATGCTTTCCCGTTTGCGGCCCCAGGAAACATTTGTTGCGGAAGCAAATTTTGCTTCCAGGGAAGCAATAATGTTTCTGATTGTGCTTCCTCAGCAAATGTTTCCTCGTTTGCGCACCGAGGAAACATTTTGGGAAACAATGTTTCCGCAACAACTTTTCCTCGTTTGCGGGCGCCTTTACAACTAACCCTTCAGCAGCAGACTCACATTTACGTCAATTTTTCATAATTTTGTACAATGTAATTTGCATATATTGTGTTTTTGCTATTTTTGTCTTCGTTTGACAATAACTTTATTCTGATTTGTCATTCTAAAGGGGACAGCTATTCTTAGAGTTATTTTCATAGACTTATGTCGCAGAGTTAGAGTTAAGTTTCCAAAATTCTGAATTCAGGATTTTGGACTTCCAAAATCTTGAATTCAAGATTTTGGAAGTCGTTAACTCTAACTCTAAGTCATAACTCTACTGAAATAACTCTATTGATAGTTAACCTCCATTCTAAACAGTGCATGCACAGCCGAAGAACTCGTGGCGTTCTAAAAAGAGAGAAGAAGAGCGCAAAGGTTGACTCATAGGGCTTGTATAGGAGAGGAAAGCTCCTACCCATGCATGGGCTCCCGATAATCTAAATTCATGTCTTAGAGCAATCTCACAGAACGGTGAATTCCATTCCCGCATCCTTCTCTGCCTTTAATTTTTGGGTTTCTCTTCAACTCTTTAAAATGTTTTTTTTTTTAATCAGCTATGACCATTATAAACCTCATAATATTTTAAATCCGAAAGTTTAAACACTTACAAAGGCGTTGACCAGTAAAAGCATTCTCTCAGTTTGGAGCTTAACAAAGGGAACTCGCAAAACCTTCCTAACCGCGTTTTCCAGGGAAAAAAGTCTCTCCTTTTTTTCAGGATCTTGTTTGGTTTAGTAAGGCTAATATAAATACACAAAGGTGTATGACTACTGAGATTCATGTGACAAAAACATTATAGTTAAAAGTCTTTGACTCATATGAAATTTTGATCACCCTTTGAAAGCGACATTTGATCATGTTTACTACAGATTGAAAGGATGAAAGTGGACGAGATGCGTTTGCCAGAGAAAGTTTCCTTCACTCTTCCAAAAAGTGATGCATCCAGCATGCAAGCTGTAGTGAAGGTTTTGAAGGGAAATCTAGATGGTGAAACTCTGTTGCAAACCGAACAGTTGACGTTGCCACTTTCAATGGTAAGTTCATTTTTATTTTCACTCTTTTCGTCTCGTGGCTTGGTCAAAAGGCAACCAATGGGAGGAGGGTTGACGCAGAGGCTGGTTGCTACATATCGTTTAATTAAATTAATCAAAATAAAGTAAAGCAAAGTAAAGTAAAGTAAAGCAACCATATTTAACGTCGATAACTCGTAACAGTAATTCAACTGACAAACCTAAGGTCGACGGAGCAATTGGACAAGCAATCAAGCAACTGGACTCTGATTCTAATGTTGTATTTTCATCGAATCTCTCACTGATGTATAGAACTCTTGACTTTGCTCGAGAGAGACTGCTTCAGACACGTTAGCGTGGGGCAAATTATTTGATGTTTGGGAGAAGAGCATTTAGAGCCGGATGAAATAGGCTTAGGATTTTGAAGTTTCGACAGCATCTTCGGTCATTTTCAGGTTCGATGGGGTGCGACGATGCAATTGAAACGTTACAACGATTTTAATTTTTATGATAAGACAAAATAATAACAAAGAAAATAGAGGCAAACAACTAAAGGATGTAGGAGGAAACCTCTTGCCAGGGTATTTTGTCTTTTTTTTCAAACAGGCTTAGAAAGTAACCGGCAACGTTTTTGTTCGCGAATATCGTGACCTGCTGGGGTTTGGCTATTATAATTTGATCAGGTTGTGAATTCGGGTTTTTTCCAGGGTAGGAGGGGTCGATTTTGAATTTATTAGTGTTAACTGATATTTTGAAAATCATTTTAACCTTGTCAAAATGGTCCCACTAACCATGATTTGATTGCATGCAATGCGTTGGTAAATAATTTAAGAGGCAACGAGAATCTCATTTCAAAATATTTTTGTCACTCATTTAATAAATCGTTGCTGGAATTTTGAGGCATTTCTCTCACAAATAGTGTGTTTTGCTTGTAAGCACGTGTCTTTTATTTGTATGACCTTTTTCAGATTCCCTCCAAGGAACCAAAGCCTGGAGTTGAGCACGAGCACACAAGCACTGGGCTGGCAAGTGTATCCTCGTGACACTCAGCTTAGCCATAAGAACCAAATTATTTTTGTTGCATCAATTATGCAAATTGAAGTAAAACTTTGCTCAAGTGAATTGAATGAAAATGTAAATATTCAGACTCAGTATACTTGTAAATGTGGACTTTTGTTGTAAATGATATAATACAGAGGTTAAGTATGACGTTTACACCAAACGGCAAACGTCGTTAGTGAAATTAGGGTTTTACCAAAACTGTAAGAACCCTGCTTGATATTAGCTCATTTCGGTCTTGTTAGCTGCAGGTATCAAGCAACTTCTCAAAGGAACGAGACAACTTAAAATGAGATAATTTTCACGCTTTTATGATAAGCAGGAGCCTATCGTTTCCCCCGTTTGCCGTAAGCGTCATGCCTAACCTCTCTAATGTCCTCAACATGAGTACCGTACAGTAAAAATTATGCGGACTTAAGGCGACAAATGTCTCTTCTGTAAAATATTTCCATTATTTTATTAGTATCGCCTCTCTGAAGTGAAACGACAGGCTGTTGCTTGCAAGAATGCCACAAAATTCTCTTATTTAACTTTCCTTGAGAAGTTACGCAATATAATTATATCGATAACAGGCAAAAAAGGAGCTCATCAGTAAAATAAAAGAAAATTATGGCAAAGTGCAAATTTCAGCCTGGCGTTTGCCGTTTACTGTAAATAGAGAGATTTACGCTTAAGTGAAACGCGAATGGCTAAAGTGACCACGTTACTATGATTCCTTACCGCAATTTTCAAGCGAAGCTTAAACAAGCTTCACTCACTCCATTTTAAGCAATTGCCGTTTTACGTAACGTATTAACCGTGATGCTAAATCTCTCAAATGTACTATCGGAATAATTTTTCCTATTTACCCAAGTTTCCTTTTTGAAGACAGCTAGCAGCAGGGCTTCTTCGCAGTCACTAAGTTTATTATCATTCTAAAGTTATCATACAACTCTGACCTGCTGGAAACGGCTGTTTTAACATGCGCGCTCAAGTTCTCAAGTCCTCCACTTTTACATGAGAAGCCTTTTATCTCCTGTTAGAAATGCCATCTCAGTCGACTTGCTTAAATGCAAGGTAAAATTTCTCTTTTCTGTATTCTCCTATACATTCATCATGATCGTCGTACTTTAATTTTCAATGTTTTGTAAAAGCGTTGCTTGATGCCCGCTAAGAATTACTGATATTAAATTAAATATTGAATTTGTAAACTTCTGTACTCGTTGTAAAAATCTTCCAAGCTGTGAAAAGTTAAAGTATTCATGCAGTCGACTGGCTTTATCATCTCGGGGATGAGGTTGAATAAACTTGAGCTCATGATCTTACGTTTTCCTGAGTATTTGTTCCCAATATGGCTAAGAGGTTCATCTATCAGAGAGCAGCTGGGTATTATTACAATATGATTAATAATATCGTGGTTCGACTGACTGTAACGAAAAACGAAGGGCATTTTAATTTTCATACTTAATCGATACTAAGAATATTTCGAGATTGTTCCAAGAGAATAGAAAAAAAGGGGCATGGTTGTTTGAGGCGGGGCATTGGCGTCCATACTACCGTCGTTCCCTTAGCCTATCCTTTCCCCTCCCCCGAAATGAGCTCAACTCTTTTTCTACAGGGGGGCCTCAGTAATGAACTCTTATGCGTAATCGATTTCACATCGTAAGCCCCGACGTTCGATCGAATCGACAACGCTAGTCTCCGTTGTCAACCTCCTTTAAAAGTGATTATTGTGTCCCATATTTTTGCAGCTGTTTCCCAAGATTATTCTTTCAGAAGTCACTTCTTTTCTTCTTATATTTCACATCATGGCTACTTGGACTACAGTTCTGAGAACATCGTTTGCAAATATAGTCCCGTTATATTGTACTCGCTTTACAATCATTCCCAGTCATTGGTCATGTATCGACTATTCACGAATTAATTGGGTGCGGTCGGTGTGGGGCCGTTTGAAAATAAAATAGAAAAGGTGACACTGTCCTCTATATCCTCTCGTTAGAACGAGAACAACAGACTGATGAACTGAAATGCAAAACGCACCAGGCGAGAACGCAGAAGGTATTGTTTTTTGTTTCTCGTTTTCCTCGAGGTCGCTCCTATTTTACTTTCCTAATGTCTCCGATAGAACGTCAAGGCCCTGGAGTTTAACCTTAATTGTTATACCTCCCAACTCAAATACGTTTTCTGATTGGAGGAGAACGTGTCACGTGTCATTGGTCAAACCTTCATGACGCCCTAGGGCGAACAAAACTTCATGACGCCCTAGGGCAACAACAACTTAAACTTTCGACTCACACGTGATCAGGTCGTGCACCTTTGAAACGGCGGCAAATCTGTACGCCATCCGACGTCAAGCAAATAATTTTTATCTGTGTATTGTTCTATTTTGAGTTGGAAGGTATAACAAAACACTTAATGACTGGCCCCTCGGGAAACAGTGAGTTTTGTTTCCCCTCGACCTCAATGTTTCCCTCGGCTTCGCCTCGGGGAACATTGAGGGTCTCGGGGAAACAAAACTCACTGTTTCCCTTGGGGCCAGTCATTAAGTGCTTATTGACCACCCTTAATCAAAAGGATGACACTCATCAACGAATTGGTTTTTGTATGGGTGTGTGTGTGTGTTTGTTTCCCTGGCTTATGACAGAAATGAACCAATCTTTTTGACAAGTGTCTTAAAAGGCAAGAAACACTTGATGTTTTTATTCCTGTTGTCCACAAGGTAAGTCGAGAAAAACGTGGCAAAAGGACTATCTTCTAAAGAGAGAGAGAAATGATCCTTGCACCGGCATCGCAGGGGTCATGGGTTCGAATCCCGTTGGAGCCATCTGAATTTTTCAGGTGTCTGGGGTAGAAGGTGTATAGACACCTTCACCTGGGGTACGTATGAAGGTGTCTACAAGACACAATTGCTTCAAATCTCCAGATAAGTGCGAGGATCATTTCTCTGTTTCGTCTATAGCTCACACTTCAAATATATATATAAATTTCTCTGAAGAGGACATGTTGTTGTTTCTAGTCCTTACTTCAAATCGACTCGTCGGAGTCTAAATTGCAAAATAGCCACATTTCTATGCATTTAATTTCATCTGGAATGTGAAAGAACGTGACCGACGGTCAAGAGAGGATGACGTAAGAGAACGGCTCCCCATGCCCCATCATAGATTTTTAAAATCAATTTTTAGCTTCATAAAGCTATTTTAAATTCTCGTTCCCAATGCTGCGCATATTTAAAATTTCATTATGTTATTGCAACTGACCAATCAGGTGCCTATCTAAAAATAGCCGGGTAGCTAAAATTTGGAAGAGGCCCATGTATGGGGGATCCGTTCCCTTCCCTTATCTTCTCTTGCCGACGGTAGAATGCTAGAAGGCCCCTCTATGTCGGTCGAGCAGCGCGATTTTCGAATCAATAGGCCATATTAGATATATTAATATTCACACATGGCCTCGAGGATTTATGGTTAAATTTGAATTCTCTTTTGTTTAGAAATCTCCTTAAAGGACTCCGTCAAATATCCCTGTGCGGAAGGCGCATCCAGTTTCGTCAAAAAAGCCGTCGGCGGCAAACTTTAAGATGGCGGATGTTTCTTTTGCTCGGAGCCTCGGAATTAATTGTGATTTTAGGCCCTTGAGTTATTTTTCTACTTCTTTGCGTTTGTTCTTCGTCTTTGTCGTGTTTCATATGTACACAATTATGGAAAGGATATAACGACTCAAGAATTTAAGGGTGCGTTCTTTTGATACTATTCCGGAATAGAAAAACACGGAATAGACGGTATTCGTGTTCTTTTGGGACCTATTCTGTTTTGGGAATGAATGAAATACTATTCCATTCATCGGGAGCAGAATGAACGGAATGACCGGAATATGGTTCACTCCGAATAGGCAAAATATGCGTTCTTTTGGGGAGGTTCTGGCGCGAAATGATACGCGGCCGGCTGGTCACCCGCCGGTGGCTTGAAAATTGTAAAAATTTGATTGGAATAGCGATGCAACTGATGTCTACAGTGGCTGTAGGTGTGCTGGCCTCTCTTCCGTTTCTTTACTGGTGCTAGAACAAGAAGAGCTGTCAGTTTGTGTTAATAAAAGAAAGTACCCTTGCCTGGTCAAAAGAAATGACGTTGGCATTAATTGGTTTGTGCAAAAACCACGAACCTTTTTTCAATTAAGTCGACATCAAGGAGAAGAGCTTATGGGAACACATTAGGGCCGTTTATACGAGAGAAAATAAGCCGCGGCTTACTCTGGCCGCGGCGTACATAATACGCGGAAGGAACTATTTATACGAGTGCAAACTCCCAGGCCAGGATAAGCCGCGGCTTGAGAAATCCGTGAACGTAGATTTTGTACCATTTATACGGGGTGTTCGCGTCTTATGTAAGCCGCGGCCAGAGTAATCCGCGGCTTATTTTCTCTCGTATAAACGGCCCTAATATTACTACGCAAGGCACACACACAGGTACAAAAAATTCTTCATCATTTTGCCCCTTATGGTTTTTAGCAAATGAAGCAAACCGAAAAATCGAGAAAACCGCCAAAAAACTGGTACTTATGGCCATATTTAAACATTTCGTGTTCAAAGCTTTCGGGAAACCTTTTTCACTCGCAAGGCCAACGCAATTGGCACATGCTTACCATTTAGCAAAAAACATTCGGTTTGAAATCAAATGGAAAGGTTATTTTCCGGAAAATCTTTTCGGGAATTGTGGACAACCTCTGGATGTATTCCACTTATTCCGTTCGGAATGGAAATCGCGAACTCCTCTTACCATTTGCGATAATCGTTCGGTTTCCAGGCCCTTTCTCACAAGATCGGGATGGAATGCCGGACGGTAAATGGTAAGCGCCATTCTCATCCGGTTGATCAATAAATTCGGAAAATCGCTTACCTGTATGAAACGATCACTACATCCGGGTTATTTGGCTTAATGGCAAGCACCCAAACTCTCACCATGTTGACGTTTTCAAGTTCCTTTTAAAACTAACAACAGAGTCACTCTCTCTGATAGGAAGAGAACGGCTGCTCCAGAATCTGGGGACTCCAAAGGTCTTGCACCAGCAGCTGCCTGGATCCTAGAGAAGACCCAGCGGAGCAGCGTCCCAGGGCCCTGACTTGCAAAAGATCCTGCACATACATTAGCGTCATGCCCCTGAGAGCTTTGAACACAAAAAAAGCTTCTTTTGGAAGAGAGCTTGCTCAAGCTTTCGTCGCTCACACATTCAAGACTTTGCTCGTTCACCATGTAGCTTGAACTGACGTGGCAACACGCGAAACAGATGCAGCGAATAAACCATCACCATGGATACCGATAGCCATAGCGTCACCTTAATGGGCACGTGCGCGTGCAACATTGTTGAATACGATGGCCAAACGAATGCAACACTGTTGTTCACACCTTAGAACAAAGAAATGTTAGATGAGATGTTAAAGACGATGTTTGATGGAAATTAAACTTCTTTCAATAACATGCAACATAGTGGCAAATCGATTGCAACATGTTAGATTCAACAATGTTGGGTGATGTTGCACCAACATGTTGGATCCGTTTGGCCAGGCCTAACGGCAAGAAACGTAGTAGTGGACGAAAGTAAAAAATATTCTGCCCTGAGAGGCCCCACACAGTGTCAGTCTTATCACCAGTCCCCAGTTCCCGGTTTCTAAATGTTATGATGGTGATCATGATGACTAACAGAGTTTGCGACGTCTTGCCCTTTACTTGTACTGTAAACCCTTGTTTGTGTTGTAGCTTGCTGAAAACTCTACAGATTGGTAAAATAAACAACTAACTACTGCATTTTTCTTCGCATACATTTATTGAAATGTCCTTCGGAAATATTTGGAGATGGCATTTCCGAAACCCTAAATTTCAAAATTCTCTGCGGGAGCATGCCCCCAGAACCCCCTTGTTTGGAGTGCCTTCGGCGCTCGAAACATCCTTCGTGTGCGTACACCTTCAGTATCTCACGCTACGCCCCTGAACGTTGTCGCATATTTACCATTGACAAAGCTTGCAGCTGCCTTTTGTACTCTATGAAGACGTGCTGTTAAATATTCCGGTAACGAGTGATGAAGAATTTACAATATAATTTCGATAGGACAAGTGCTTGGGCAAGGTTTTTCCTAATATGGAAAGGCAACAGATTTTTGACCTTGCGAAGCATTGCTAGTAGAGCGTAACAAGAGGTACAAATGTACTTAACGTTGTTTTCCCATTTCAGATGTTGATTAATATACGTTCCCAAGAGTTTAGTACTAGGAACATGCTCAATGTTCTCGTTATTTACTGCGATCTTTTATATTTAAGTCTTCTAGCCTAAGGGCACGGGCAGATGACAACTGTTTTGTGGACTTGACCCTCATTTTGGTTTTTAATGGAATAATTACTAAGTTTGCATTGCTAGACCACTTCTCAAGATTACATAAGCAATTGCTTAAGTCACGTCTATAACTTTCGAGGTTTGATGGCTTGCAGTGCACATATAGTGTTGTATCATCCGCGTATTGGTGACACTGCATGTTAACGTGGGCATGGAGATCTGCAACACAGAGGTTCATTACAGTATGAGATTGAGATTGAGTGACGAAGTTCCTGAAGCGTGCCTCTAACTCAGCATGTGTTCATATTACAGGAAAGCGGATACACAGAGTAGCAGGATATGTTATAGAATTGCCTTGCGAGTTTAAATTGCAAGGAGAAAAATTTTCGTGCGACTGGCTTGAAGAAAAGTTTAAAAAGGAAAACTTTGATATACTGTAATGAGAAAAAGCTAATTGTGATCGAAATGACTATGTTTTGTGTAGAGCAGTGTGCGATTAAACCATTAAAATCGAACCCATTTTGTTAGAAATTTTCTTGATATTGTTTACTGTCCGCTTACGGGAGGATATTGTAGACCCTGTGGACCCCGAATAGGTGTCCGTGTCCGCTTACGGGAGGTTAAATATGTAGTGTTTTAGAAGACAAATCGCCGGGACCGCGGTTTGGTGTCCGCATTCGGGAAGTGTCCGCTTACAGGAGGTGTCCGTTAGTGGAGGTTTGACTATATGTCTACTCCGTATGTCTGTATTACGTGCATATGTATGTAAGTGTGTGTGTGTGTGACCATTAAACCTCCCTTATGGTTACACGGTGTCAGAAGACGGCATAAGCAAGAGAAAAGAGACAAAGTGAGGAAACCTTGCAAAGAACTGGCAAAATTGTCTTCAGATGTGGAAGGCGAATGACTACCGAGTCGCAATGTTCATCACTTGCATTGGACCTGAAGCCATAGAAATCCGCTCTGGTTTACCCTTCACATCAGAGGAGGACAAAGGTTCTAGAATTATGGAATAATTATTGCGTGGGCCAGACAAACACTATTTATGAGCGCTAGAGATTCAATAATAGCACAAGAGCACGGCGAGACAATCTGCGCCTACATGTCTGTGGTCCGAAATTCTAGCTGAAACTTGCTTGTTTGGCACCTTGAAAGATGAGATGATACGAGATAGAATTGTGTGTGGCATTTTACGTAATGGCCCTCGCAAGAAACTATTACAAGAGTAAGACCTCACACTGGAGAAGTGCATAAATTACGGTAAAGCAGCCAAAGCCACTGATAGTCAATTGAAATATATTTCCAGAGCAGAGTCAGTACATAAAGTCAGTAAACCCATGGAGGGAAAGTGCACACCTAGTCAGAATGTCGAGCACAACAAAGAGTTCAGAAATTTTAAATACTGTGGCAAAACACATGAGCGAAAATCGGAAAAATGCCCAGTACATGGCAAGACTTGTGACAAGTGCCCCAAAGTAAACATTTTAGTTCGGTTTGTCAGCAGACAAAAACGCCGCGCCGCAGTTACACTAATATAAGTAACCCGAAAGTCCATGAATTGCATGGAGATTTGCCATCTTCCTCTGAGGATGAACTCTGGGCCTTATCATTCCCAGAACAAGTCAATGCTGTCAGCAACAACAATAATAAGATCTATGCAGCCATGGAGATTGGAGATCAAACACTACAAAGGCAGATCGACACCGGGGCATCTTGTATTAGGGAGTTTAAGAAACGACAACGGCTACGGCAACGACAACGCCAAAAAGCAGTGATATTATTGGTTGAAAGAGAAAGAAATGATCGTGTTGCACGTGCGGCACGCATTTTTTAATATTTCTGTCCCGTACTCGTCAAAACTACTACGTGAAATTACCAAATTTGAGGTTTTGAGGACGACGTGGACAAACTACAGTGAATCTTTCAGTCTCGCCCTTTAGTTCAAATCCGTCCGTACCAATTCAGTTATAGGACACTTCGCACATATTGTATCATATAAACAAGATTGAATAATCCCGAAATACTTAGAATAGATCAAACGTATATTTTGAAGTGACGTTTTCGTCCCCGTAGCTGTCGTGGTTTCTTAAACTCCCTATTGTTTTACCCCACAGATACCTGCTGACTAAAACGGAAGTAACAAGAACAAAGTGAGAACTTTTGACATATGCCAAGTCAAAATTGAGTGTACTAGGAACTGCAACAGTTTCTTTCCGAAACCCCAGGAATAATATGGAGTACAGACTACAATTTGTTGTGGTCGAAGATGGATTCGCACCTATCCTTGGGGCTGAAGCAGCGCAGAGAATGGACCTCGTAGTTGTCAAGCATCAGAACATTATGCACCCCAGTAGTGTAACTTCAGACCACTCCCGGCTTTGGGAAGAGCACAACATAAACAGTTGACAGAAGAAAGAATTCAAGCCGAGTATGCTGATCTGTTCATAGGACTGGGTAAGATGGAAGGTAAACTTCACTTAGAAGTGGACAAAACTGATTGCCAGTGGCGGTAAAAGGAAAACTTAGGGATGAACTTGACCGTCGTGAGGGACTAGAAGTACTAACAAAGGAAGACCAACCTACCGAATGGGTCTCTAGTTTGGTTGCCACTCAGAAACCGAGCAGGAAAGTACGATTTTGTATCGATCCCCAGCGTCTCAATCAGGCTCTGAAGAGCAGACATTACCCTCTCCCCGTGATTAAGGCCATCTAAGCTAACAACATTCCAGACCCCTTGGGGCGGCCACAAATGGTTCCGTATGCCGTATGTAATTAGTCCAGCAGCCGAGTATTTTCAACAGGAGCTCGACCAATGCCTGGAAGGGCTTAAAGGTGTGTACAAGATAGCAGGTGACTTGCTCATCATTGGCCACGGTGACACAGGCAAGGAAGTAGACCTCGATGATGATGAGAACTTGAAGAATTTGCAAAACCGTTGCAGAGAGAAAAACATTAAAGTGAATAAGGAGAAGTTTCAATTTAACGGTAGGGAAGTGTTATTCATTAATCATGTAATGACAAAGACAGGATTGAAAGCAGATCTCAAGAAGATCGAGGCTATAGTCAAGATGGATCAACCGGCGGATGTATCAGCAGTTCAGAGATCCATTAAGTACTTGTCTAAGTTTTTTAAAGACTGCTCAGCAATGTGTGAACCTCTACACCGCCTGACATACAGGAATGCTGAATGGAACTGAACCAATGAACACAAGCATGCCTTTGAGGGAAATAAAGAAGCTGTTGTCAAAGCACCAGTGCTTAAGTATTTCAGTAAAAGTGACCCAACAGAAGGCCAGGCAGATGCATCTCGAGATGGGTTTGGTTTTGCGGTACTGCATCATGGTCAGCCAGTCACATTTGCAAGGAGAACACTAACACCTGCAGAGAGGACGTACTCCCAGATAGAGAAGGAAGTAATTACTAGCCCAAGTATTTGGGATGGAACACAGCCATCAGTGTGTTTATGGCTATAAAGTCATCCTGTGGACTGATCACAAGCCGCTAGTTGCTATTTCCCAAAAGCCACTAGTGTCTGCACCTATCTGCTACAAATCAGGCAAGGCGATATTGCTAGCTGACACCTTTTCAAGGGCATACCTCGAGGACTGTCAGAATGAATGCCAAGTAAACCTACTATTTCAATCAAAGTTCAAAGGAGCTTCCACCATCACAAAAGGGTGAGACAGTCGGAATAGTGCCACAGCCTGGAAACCCCAGTCAAAAATGGTTCAAAGGGGAAGTGCAAGAGCAGGCCGATCTAAGATCCTACAACGTAAGAACAGGTGAGGGAAGAATCCTGCGGCGAAACTGGACATATCTCCGAAGAAGTAGAGAGTCATTTTCCAGCGCCATGCCCAGGGGGCCTGCATCAGAAATTCCATCACAAAGTCAGCCAACTGCCACAGACAAACTTCAAGATCCCCAGCTATCAACAGGCGTTCACTCTCAACTGTTAGCAACGCCATATCAAAAGGACCAGCACAAACAACCACCAAAACGGTTGGATACAGCACCAAGTAGAGACCAGCCTTCGTATGAAACTTGTGACAGATCTCAACTGTCTAAGATTACAAGTACAGTCACAAGAGCTGGACGTGTGTCTAAGCCACCCAAGTAACTGAAGGACTATGCTTAGTTGAACGTTCATGTGACTTAAAGTCCTGAGTCCGGTTGCTCGAAGCCTGGTTAGCGCAAACCGTTGGTTAAGAGGTATCAAAACCTATAGGTTTCCATGGCATTTAACGCTGGTTAGCGCTAACCATGCAACCCGGGCCTGTTTTGTTAAAGTTCATAGCAATTTGCTGTCGTTTGTTTCTGTTGTTTTTTACCCTTTTTCTTCATCTTGTGTTTTTTTTAAGGAGGAAAGGTGACATTGTAGATTCGTGTGTGTGCTTGGCGAGCGACTATTAAAGTAGAGTTGTAAACTCCTCGTCATTGCGTCCGTCTTTTTTATGCCAAAAACCTCCCTTATCGTCACAGCGCTCATGCAATGTTTATTGTATTCTAATTGGATTTGTGAAAATTGACCATTCATGCCAACATTATCTGTCAAAAAACTTAAAACGTCTGGGGATCAGGAGATATTTATAATTAAATCAGCGTTTGCCTCAAATTGCCTCATTTAATGTAGGCAATTCCATGGAGCCAAGAAGAATTAAGGATAAGTATCACACATATTTTCAGGAATTGAAGAAATTGCGTGACAAGGCCAATTTCTGCAACTTCTCAAAATACAAGTGATATTAATCCTTCATTTTACGAAGAAACTTGCAATTACTTGTTTACAATAGAAAGAGCAAAATTTTGTTTTATTAAGAAAGTAAAAAACCCACACTGTTGCACAATATTGACTTCATCTTGTATTTGTATCATCTTATGGATCAGGTCATGGATGAAATGAAAGAAAACATGCCCACTACAGCAACTGAATTATTAAAGCAGCTCCCAGGTGTTGGAAGATACACTGCTGGTGCTATTGCATCTATTGCTTTTGGTGAGTGTACCGGAGTGGTTGATGGGAATGTCATCAGAGTTTTGTCTCGGCTTCGTAGCATTGGAGCTCGGAGTTCTAGTAACCAGGCTATGGAAAAGTTTTGGGAGGTGGCAGACAAAATAGTTCCAAACGACAGACCTGGGGATTTTAATCAAGCTCTAATGGAATTTGGAGCAACTATGTGTACCTCCACATCTCTTAGAGCGATTCACTATTCTGTGCCTCTAAGAGAGAAAAAAACGTCTGGCATCCAGGGTAGAACAAAGAGCAAGGAAGCCGACTCTCAGGGCTTAGCGAAATTCTGTTCAGGGATTATTCCATTTTTATAATAAAGTTTCTATATAACGCGCGCTCTCATTGGTTTAAACAGCGTGCTTTATGAGAGTACAAAGCATGGAACAAACGAAAGCTCACGCCATCATCCGCAGAAATGGCAGATGAATTTCCGAATTTTTCC
>NC_090888.1:44668828-44678828 GCF_036669925.1 Montipora capricornis | reverse complement strand
CTGTTACGTGATCCAGTGTCTTCTTCAGTCTTCTAAATGCTGAAACCCTTTCGAGCCTCCTCAAGGGGAGCGAATTTATTGGTGGCTACAAGACCACGTCATTGTATTGCTATGGCACAGGCTTCGCTGTAAAAAAATTACAAAATAAATAGCGATTTTTCTCGTGACGCCACCCATTGTTATTAATATGCCAACCAGAACCTAATTGGCTATTGAAACAATGACTTTTTTTGTTACGTGTTGGCAAATTTGAATATCAAAAGAAACGTGATGTCAATGTTTGTGAACAAGAAATATCGCTATAGGACACTTTCTTTGTTTCTGGGCTTAATTTCCTGGAGTCATGGAGATGCTTATACTTAAAAATGGGGATCATCGAGTTCGTTTTCTTATTTGAGAACAGTAATAAGCAGGGTAAAAGTGAAATAGTTTAAAAATTCTCTGAAGCAGATTCTGAGCTACCTTCCTAATTTGGAAATTCAAGGTGGTCCAGAATCCACGCCAGAGAGTTTCATCTTAGCTTGCTGATCACTTTTCATGAATAGAAAACTGGGGTCTCCGCGTTTGTTTTTGTAGATATAGGCGTTTAAAGACAAAATGGTGTATTATATGGTACCACAATATTGCCGTTATGTGAAGTGATTTAGATTAAATCCTTGCAGTACGAGAGCGAATACTGTCACTGTTCTTGGCGTTTTCTGCACATTTTAATTCTTAGCAACAACACATGAAAGCCAAGGGAAGTCCTTTCTCTAGGGAGACAACTGTACTAAAATAGGTTTACTCTTTTATTTTCAAATTCTAAAATCTAATTTCAACTTTAATACAAACTTCTAATTACCCTCAGGATTAGATGAACATTTAAAACTCTGTCCTATAGGGAACATAAGTATAAAAACAAACTAAGGTTCAACAGGTGTTAGATGCATATTTCCGAGAAGAAAAATCATCCTTCATCAGATTTAATGCAATTCAGGGATTTCCCTTACTACAGTACCAGAAAAAAAAAATCATGAAATTCAAGACCTTTTACTACTTCCGAATTAAGTGTGCACTGAATCATCTGCTTTCAAACTGTGCAAGTACATGTACTATAGAAGGGTGCGTATAGCCGCCTCACATCGCCCCAGCTGCTTGCAGTGCTCTTGCTGAAACGCTGCAAGTGGCCAGGGCAATGTGAGGCGGTTGTATTTGCAGGCTAATAAAGACTGGGCTAATGTAATACATGCCACAGAGTTCAAAACTTCAGAGCAATCAAGCATCTGCGAACCAAGTCATGGTGTTGGCTTTCAAGCTATTCATGGGGTAACTCCAGTGATAGCCAGAGACCTAGTTTTCATACTTAACTGCTGTGAAGGAAATCATGCCAAAGCTCCCCCTGTGACTATAGCCTGTGACTAAATTATTCTATAATCAACGATTCCTGAATGGTGTAGCAACATTTTAATTAGAATACCAAAGTAGTTTACTCATTTAAAAAATTTAAAAATATGATTCAACCACATATTTTGGTTAGGACAATGACAAAGCCTATTAAACAAACCAGGTATTGGGCTAAACACAGCCTGGGGATTTCGAATGAAAACTGTGGGATTCCAGGAGGTCTGTCCTCTGTCTGTAGTCCCATTTTATTGAAAACCGACAACCAACATCCCAGCTGCATGCCTTGACCAGCAACAGACAGGCAATGGTTCAGAAAAAATTATTACAAGGTAATTCAATGTGCACTCTTTAATGCTTCGATATGTGTTCACAAATCGAAATCACTTCAAGGAGCCACAGAAGTTTGAAATTCTGTTTAAATAAACCATTATCTGGCATTTTCTAAGGCTAGTGGCTTGAACACCAAGGGAGAACAAGACTTATAAGAAAGAGCTCATATAATTGCAGAACTTTCATCAAGAAAAGACAAGTCACTACAACAGATGAGAAATTTCAGGAAGGAGGAATTTCCTGAATACTTAAGAAAGTCATTGGTACACAGATCAGGAAAACTCTTGACTCCAGAATTGAAGGGCTTTGAGCAGAAGTGACCTATGATAACCTTTAATAACATTGTTCTGCATCACATGTGATCATTTTTCACCAGTGATCTCAACAAGAAGCTGTTTAAAGTGTTTGATACCCTTTTTTGTGACTGGCCTTGGCTTAGACTTGCAGTTTTTCTCACAAAACTATGGAAAAGTAAGAATTAGGGAAACATTTCAAAATTAAAGAAAACTGAAACAAAAACAAACAAAATATGCAGAATAAGAAAAAGTCAAAATGTATCCATAGTTTTGTTAAACATGGAACCCTTCAAACCTGACGTGTGTTTATCCAAGCAGACACCAAGGCTCACAAAAGAACAATGAGAAAATGAAGATCCTAGCTACTAACCCTTACATGCAACCTTTGGAATGAACTTGGTGGATATGACTTTGTCCATTCTAAGGTGGCAAGAGCAGTAATGTTACAAAAAATTAAATCACTCGTTAAGTTTGCACAAAAATACTGTAAGGTGTTACAATTTCACTCTGGGTTGTAATCTTTGACAATTCGCTGTGCTTGCCTCACATACTGCTGTTGTTTGTAGTAAATCCGCACAACTCCTTTCACTGACACAAAAGTCATTCCTCCCTGAAATGAAGGCAAACTTCAAAGTTTAGTCTTAACAATGCCACATTTAACAAAGCTATCATATCAAGAATAATTTGACTGTCTTGTTATTAAGGATTCTTAATAGCTACCAGTAAGTGTATTTTTATCTCACAAGAGCCTTCTAAGTAGGAGATTTCATAAACATTTAGAATTAGAAGGTTTTGTACAATGGAAAACTCTTCAGTTTTCAAGATTTAGATGCAATTAAATTTTCAATTCATGGTTCGCAAGTCTGTAGTGAGCTTTTTCGTGTTTAACTCACCAATGCAAAGTATGGATGAGTTGTCAAGAAGAGTGGGATTTTGGTGTGGAAAAAAGTCTACGTATATGGAACATAAGTGGACATAAAGTCATAAATGAGGGGTGTGAAACAACCATTGACAAGCTGGAGTCACTCTGTTGAGTCTATTGTTGTTAACCATTGTGTCCAGCAAGGGAAACTTTCCACACCATTTGGTTGGTAAAAATGTTCTGCTTCCCATTGTTACATTTACTCTAAAACATGCAACACTTAGCCATGAGGATAATAACCATACTATGGTTGCTTTCAGAGCTCAAATTTCCACCAGATCCAACAGTCTTGCACAGAAGTTGTTGAGAAATTCCCATACAAGGCCAGAAATAATTGTTATGGCGCAATTTGAAAACAGTTGGCTAATGAAAACCTTTGATCTGATTTGTCCTCACCTTTTTCTAACTCCAATACAGTTACAGAAGAGAAAAGGAATGCTTAAAACTTTACTTGTTTTCTGAACTGGAGTTGAATATCAATGAGTATTTGTGTCACGATTTTTTCAGTATAGACCACACACTCTGAAAAAAGTAACATGCCATTAAATGTATGCTGTACATGGTTCCGTAAGGCTGTTATAACCGGGGAGTGAGTTGTGAGGCTGGGCTCTCACAACCTCTTGAAATGCTCCCAATGGCGTGCGACTCTAAGAGCCTCTGTCAGCTAAATCCAACGTCTGGCCTCTGCGTGGCGGAAGTGGCAACACCGACAGGAGAAGGGGTGAAGGTGAAGCCACTGGTGCCTTAAAACCAGTTGCCCAGGGTAGATGGGGCTCTTAACCTGTGAAGGCAGCCCATCTAGGGGACGGTAAACCCTGATTTCAAACTTCCGATGCCTTGCAGCTATACCTGATCTCAGGAAGGCTTCAGGAGTAAACCTCAAGGACAATTCCGGAGTGGAGCCTCTAAGGCGGATGGCAGGTGCTCAGCACCTCCTTCCGGCAGCTTCTGCAGTGGAACTGGCCCCAAGTTGTATTGGTTCTCCCTTTCCCTTGAACCCAGCCAGCTACACTGAGAGGGGGACGCTGTCGTATGGGCAGCCCAGCATCTCCTTATCTTCCCACCCAGGCCTTAGCGCAAACTGGAGAGGGCACTCCAGCGGTGTCGCAAGACTCCGGCATAACACGGGACAAGGCAGTTTACCGGTTCTAAGCTCCGACTGATTGGCGTAAGAGGGAACGCCAGGGGTCTCGTCCGACGGTGGGTGAAGCCCTCGCAGCTTCATTGGGGGGCTACCGCCCGCCTCAAGCTGGGCAGCCCCCAGCCAGTAAGGTGCCGCCCCGTCATTGCTTGCCTGCTCTACTGGATGTGTAGAGCTTAGGGGACCCTCCCAACAAGCGAGCAAGTACTTGCACCAAGCAGCCAAAAACAAAAAACTACGAAGACTCCAGCTCTTCGAATCGCAAGCTGGAAGATTCGCACCATGTGTCCTGGTAACTCCCCGCTGACCTTCAGGTACATGTAATGGACGACTCCTGCAAGACCGCCATCATCAACAAGGAGCTGGCACCACTCAACATCGATGTTGCCTGTCTCCAGGAAACCTGGCTGGCCGACAGTGGGTCACTTATGGAAAGAGACTACACCTTCTTCTGGCAAGGCCTGTCCCAAGACGAGCCGAGGCAGTATGGCGTAGGTTTTGCCGTGAGGAACTCACTGATTGTCACCACAGAAACCCCCTCCGGAGGGTCACTGAGAATTCTTGCCCTTTGCATGAAAACGTTGGCGGGCTTTGTGAACATCATATCCCCCTACGCCCCCGACTCTGACCTCCACCCCAGAAGCCAAGGATCAATTCTATGAGGCTCTGCAGGAAACACTATCCGGAATCCCAAGTTCCAAGGGCATATATTTGCTAAGCGATTTCAACGCTCGTGTTGGGATCGACTGGCAAGCATGGCCTACCTGCCTCTGCCACTTCGGTGTTGGCAGGATGAATGAAAACGGGTAAAGGTTGCTCGAACTCTGCTGTCACCACGGCCTCTGCATCACTAAAAGCTACTTTAAGTGTAAGGAGCTGCACAAAGTGTCTTGGAGCCACCCTCGGTCCCACCACTGGCACCAGCTAGACCTTGTCATCACTAGGACAGCAGACCTCAGCAGTGTCCTCCGCACAAGAAGCTATCACAGGGCTGTGACACCGACCACTTGCTCTTTGCAAGCAAGGTCAGGCTGAGGCCCAAGGAGTTTGGGCTAACGATCAGCCTCAAGAAGCCCAACATCCTGGCACAAGGTGCTGAGTCCCCCCCAGTCAACATCATCGACAACACGAAGCTGGAGGGTGTGGACACCTTCATCTACTTGGGCTCCACTGTGTCAAGCTCGACTTCGCTCGATGCTGAGATCAGCTGCAGGGTCGCCAATCAGCTGCTGTCATGGCCAAACTCAACAAGCGAGTGTGGGGCAATGACCTGTTGAGCGAAGGACCAAGATGTATGTCTACCAAGCTTGTGTCCTGTCGACTCTCCTTTATGGCAGCAAGTCGTAGACGACCTATGCCAGACAAGAGCGGTGACTCAACGTATTCCACCTCCGCTGCCTTTGGCACATCAGGTGGCAGGACAGAGTCACCAACACCAAGGTGCTGGAGCGCGGCTCACTGAGCATGCCATCACTGCTCATTCAGCGACGCCTTCGATGGCTTGGGCATGTACATCGCATGGAGCCTGACTGCCTGCCATGAGAAATCCTTTACGTAGAACTACGGAAAGGCATCCGTCACATAGGTCAACCGCTGCTGCGCTAGTAGGGGCTAGTAGAAGGCAGAAGCGAACGCTAGAGTCCAGGATACATGCAAGAGAGCGGCAAGGAAAGAACGCGCAGCCTCTGTGCGTGTTGCCACAAGGCACGTCTGTGCCACCTGCAACAGAGACTGCCACTCCAGGATCAGGCTACACAGTCATACAAGATCCTGCCCAAATCCCCAGCGCTAACCATCGCCTCTTTGAGACGAGGATGCCACTACTACATTTACTTACTCAGGGGTTTCAATAACTTTTGAAGTAGAGGCCTGGGCTAATCAATGTAAGTGGCAGTCACTCTTGTATTTTACAAGGGTTTGATTGAAAATTTTCACTTTAAAGGGAGAGTAGCTGGTGGGTAGAGGCAAATTTCTGACAAACAGACGGCAGTATAACCGCCGGCGACCGGCGTCTAATGAAACCGCTGTTACTGAAGTGATAAAGACTACAGAAAGCCATTTTGTTTTTCTGTAGTTTATTTACATTTTAAACAGTTATTACTAGTAGTAATCCCAGATTATTGAAGTGTAATCGACAGTGGCTTAGCCTGTATTTCGGTAGGGTTCCAATCGGGAAAACTAGTTGTTGCATTTGCAAGTAAAGTGCTGCGAGTCAGATGTGGAAGTACTGTCGTGATATTTGCACAACTTTTAGAGCTGGCAGTTGTATTTAATACATTGAAACAATTCAATGATTTAAGACAACAATTTTCTTATTGCCTGAACAATTTTTCTTATTGTTCTTGAAAATACATGCTCAAAAAAAAGATTTAACGCTCTTTAAGTAGAAATTTTTGTAATTGAATATTCTCTGTCAAAATTTGCGTAAGAAGGACAAAGATAAACGATATCACTCACGAAACAAAAGTCGCATTATTTTCATGCAAAACACAAGGATTTTTTTAAAATTTGACATTAATACCGCTTCACTTATCATTTACACTACTACATTTACTAACGAAAAGAGTTCACACCTATACATTATTCTAATACAACATTCATTCTAATGCACGTCAGGCATCGCACATTAACACAGGTGCATGCCGCTTACATTTAGAATTATTTACTTATATTAAACACTAGAACTATTACTCATTTTACACCTTACTACATTACTTATCTATGTTACACCACCCACCACCACCCCCCCCCCCCCAAACAAACAAACATTTAATATATATTTAACAATTACTCCATGAGCGCACACTCGATATAAGATGGTAAATAGCCAACGAGGTGCGTAGCGCTGAGTGGGCTATATTAACCATATTCTCGTCACCAGAGCCTCGGGTCGACCCAAGGCTCTGGGAAACTCTGCGTAGGAGAACATGCGCCGTAGGGTTCTTACAGCCAAAAATTGGCTATTTGAGCCTTACGGCGCCTGCTCACTCCTCGTGCTAACATGAATGCACCAATTAAAGACGCTTTTGATTGTTGTTCACGAAAACCAATGAGAAGACACTTTGTTTCAGGGTTCCCCAGAGCTCTTCTCTCCCTCGGTCAAGAGAAGAGCTCTGGGGTCGAGATTGTATTAACCAGTCTGATATCCAACAAGCGTGAATGTAATAATTGTTTTATTAAGTTCCTTAAACTCCAAAAATTTGGAAGTATGAAATATGAGCGAAACAAGACGCCTACAAGGGCATATCCGTGGAATGCGCAAACAGTTAACACAAATTGTCCAGTGACAGTCAACGTCAAGTACAGGTAAACTTCGGAAAATGGCGAGAGATTACCAGAAAGATAAATATGTAATATAACTTGAAGTTGTTTGTTGTAAAAACTCATTATTAATGTTACTAAATTTGCAAATGCAAACAACGAATTCCTATTAGCAGGTTATCAGGATACGGGATTTTTTATTTATTTTTTTTTTGGAAGGAGACAGTATTCAAATCCTACAGTTTTACTTGCTTCCTTAACTCCGTTCATCCAAAAATTACAAGATCAGCCTTAAATCATCTGAAAAGCTTATTACAAATCACAGTTCAATAAATTATCATCCTGGGCCAGTTGTTCAAAGACCGAGTTTTAAAACGAGTTTTATTTTCTACTCCCAAATGCTGTTCAAGGCTGATATTCGGTAAAACTTTACATTAGAAGACGTCAATCTTGAAAACCAAAAATAAGCAAAGGAAACTGTCACCAAAAAGTTGAAACATGAAAAAAAGTTTACGCTAATCCTGGATTAAGGTAATCGGCTTTCGAATAACCGGGCCCTGTATTCGAAGTCAGGTTCCATAATCCTGGTTCAGTTTCTTGCAAACTGTTTAAATCTGCCGTGGAGAAGATAAGAAGACAACATCTTTACTCTATTTCTTTCAATGCTCAAAAATCTAAAATTCCGTAATTGCGTGTTCTATAGTCCAGTACAAGGTTCTTCCTTTACAATTCCATAATCTTGATTTTAGTATTAGAGTATCTTGGTACTAAGTTCCACAATAACTTGAAATCTCGTTAAGAAAAAAAAGTTTAAATCCAGTAGTCCAGTCCAGGTTAAGATCGCCAAAACTCTCCCCATCATCTATTCAAAAGTCAACAAAAGCTACAAGCAGTAAATAGTTCTCAGAAACTACAAAAGTTCGTCATGATTCTACACTCGAGCTGAACAAAAAACTATCAAAAACGAAACCCTTACGGCACTGAGAAAACCGTAACAGTAGCCCTTCGCCGAGAAACTAATCTTAGCCGAAAGGCCGAGAAGCGATCAGGATACGGGATATTTAGGTAAAAAAAATTGTGGGGATACGGGCTTTTTGGCTGGGGGGGGGGGGGGGGGGAGGGAATTGAGAAGATACGGGATATTTTTTAAAGTAGGAACGCATTGCGTACGTGTGGTAGTGCAGCAACTTGACGGTGCTTTTTTCCATAACTGTCAACTGAGCTGTGTTTCGTTTTTCCAGGAGATTCAAGTTGTCCTTGCGTAATATTTAGCTCTAATAGTACACGATATTGTTTGGTATCGTAAATCATTACGGTGCCATGGTAGACATATTTGCTAGTACCCCCTGAGAAGACATGCGGTTCAGTAAAATACTAAACCCAGGACGATTGAAGAAAATAAAAGGAAATTGAGAAACATTTGGCTTCAAGGCTGACATGTTGATCATTTACAACGTCTTTTTCACCTAAAGCTTAAGTGTGTACTCTGAGCTTCTGACAGCTTTCCAAGACCAATGTTACTAAAGTAAACCCTTTCCGGCGGGGTTAATATCTGGATGGGGGACGTCAAAATATGCGACTTGCTGTCAGGAACATACATGGTTCATTTATTTCACACTATTTACATAACATTAACATTGAAAGAAAAGTACAGTCATAACACATGGTTACAAGATAAAATAATTACAGTACAGGTTATAAAATGTGTGTGGTGGTCAAAGTAACGAAGGCTTTCTAGTTGACCACCACATACTTTTAAGTAAACGAAGAAATAGATACGACCAAAAATTATATTTTAACGCTCAAAAATGCGAACTAAGCAAGGTACAGATTTTGCTAACCTGCTTTATGCAAAACAAATATTGACGCAAAAGTAAATGAATATTAATATGTAGTTTTTAAGGAGTGCAGAAGGAGCACAATTTGCCATCAGCGAAAAACATATCGGGAGATTTTTTTTACGTTCAATCAGAGTTTAATTTTTCTATCGTACTTTTGGTCGTACAAGTAAAATCGCAACAACGAAATTAACATCGATTTTAGCGGCCGCCTGTGATCAAGTTACCTTGCGTGTTTAATACTGGCAACTCACGAACTGAACAAAGGCTGCGTCTGTGACAAAATGTCGGCAAGATACCGGGTTTTTGTTAGTTTGCTTTTTTGTTATAAAGTTCGACAAGATATATGTGCGAATTTAACACAAAGATCGGCAATCGTTGATGCTAGTCCAAGTGTCAGCTGAAGTTAATTTCCCCCGAATAAGGTTAGTACTTGAATGGGGGACCGCAGCGAAGTCCCCGTGACGGCGATAGCTAATTCGTTTTTTTAAAACTTGAATTCATTTTTTATCTTGTTTGGCCGTTAAAAGCTTTTTTCTTATTTTCTTTCTACGTCAAAGCGGCGAACAAACTGCTTCCCAAGAAATATTGGAGTAGTCGTTCTATGCAAAATACTTCTCATGAAGTATTCGTTCTATGCAAAATAATGTTCACATGAGTGGAACACACAAGTACGAAGCAAGATCTAGAAATAACGTAGAAAATTCTCCTTACCTTTAAAGCTTGCCTTTCTCAAAGAAAAAGCATCTGTCCACTTTATTGAATAGTTTAATACTGAATCAATCATGGCGGGCGGAAAAATCCCACAATAAATGTTTGCTTTCATCTA
>NC_090888.1:44658828-44666328 GCF_036669925.1 Montipora capricornis | reverse complement strand
TGGTGGTCAATCCTTATCAACGAATTGTACCAAATATATGAATTACTGAAATCCTTCTCCTCATCAGTATAATAATTATTGATAAGCTTTTTTCAGGGCAGATTATGCAACAAGGAAGGACATTGTGCAAAAAACTATGCAAATTGTGTGATTTCTCCCTGAGCTGTTTTAAGCTTGTTTAGTAGGTTTCAGAGTAAGAAAACCACTTTTTTGTTGTTCTAAAGACAATTTGAATATTAGGGAACAATAATTGAGAATCCATGCTTAACGTAGATTAAAAAAGACAAATCAGGTAAGTTATACACCAATGCAAGCTCTTCTCCATGACCTTGGCTCAACTAAATTGGATATATAGGAAGCAGTCAGTTAAACTAAATGCATACTGCTGGTAGTTTCTTCCACATTCTCTAGCTTGACCTTTATGTACAGTAAATTGCCATACAGTGCTGTATCACAAATTTAGGGGAAGATGCGATTGTGTCTTCTCACTTAAAGAAAGAATGAGCGTTTTCACTATACAGAACTAATCCATGAAAATGTTTGTGTCAATCCATATTTGACATAAGAAGGGGTAGCGTTTTGCCGATTATGAACATTTCAGTTGTGTTGACGTATGCAACAATTCTGATTTGGGAACTTGAAGTAGAGGATTTGCTTGCGCTGTACCAATATAGGCAACTCTTTTAGATTGAAAATTAGAACCAGGCATCATAGGTGCAAAAGAGGATACTAGTGCCTCAAACTTCTATTTGTTTATGAAAAACAAATTCAGAGACTCCGCAGGTTTCCATTGGTAAGTCACCTTAAAAATGTTATGTAGATCAAGGTTTTTTTTTTTTTTAACAAAGTGTATATATGGGTTATTGACCAAGCATGAGGTAAGGATGGTTGGATATTGAGCAGTTCTTGTTTTGTGTGTTTATAGACCGAGACAAAGTCTGGGTCCATAAACAAGCAAACAAAGAACTTAGCTGGGATAGCCAATCACAGTGCAGGATTTGGTTCATTTTGCCCGCTCACAGAGCTACATGTATTTACATAATAATTTGGTTTACTTTGTGAAATTTGTGCAATTCTTCATAAATTGTGCGATTTCTCATGAATTGTGCCATCGGATGTGATTTGAGGTCAACTGTATGAAATCATACCATTGCGTAATATCAGTCGATGAAGGCTTGAATGAACATATCCAAAACACACTTTGCCAATAAGTGTGGAAATTGTTGGAAGTATCAATGCCCCACAAAGCAATCTTGTTAGAGAAACTGGGTCAGACAATGGAGTAGGCTCAGCTGGTGTGCGGGTACCTAAGCCAGCAGTTAGACGCGGCAGCATGTAGCTAAGAAATGACATCTTGCTCACATGACGCCTCC
This sequence comes from Montipora capricornis, assembly GCF_036669925.1. Taxonomy (NCBI): domain Eukaryota; kingdom Metazoa; phylum Cnidaria; class Anthozoa; order Scleractinia; family Acroporidae; genus Montipora; species Montipora capricornis. The sequence goes on along the minus strand of NC_090888.1, from coordinate 44,664,955 downwards.
AAAGCCGCAAAACATGGTCCTACCTCCCACCTGACCATTTTGCCAAGTATTAATGCGAGAGGGATTGTTGGAAGTCCAACAAATAAAAACATTGGATCTGCTTTCTCCATGACCTCAAGTCCTTCCTTGTGACCCAAAACCTGCATTACTGTTACTACTCCATAAGTGACTGCAGACCAATATAAGGAACCCACCACAACCCCTGCTGCAGCAATGGGGCAAAATTTGTTGATAAGTTTGTCTAAGAACTCTAAAGTCTGTAGCAATGGTCCTAGTGGAGGGAAGACAATGATGTATTCAGCATTGCACTACGGGCAAGAAACCTTTGTTGTAGAACTGCCACTTTTGTTCTCGTCAATCCAACCTTGCAGGCAGACCTGGTGAACCCATTTTGTTGTCCCACGACAACGGCATGGTCTCACCACTGGGACATTGGTTCATCTTCCTCTGTAGCAAAACATACCCAACACCGTCTAAAGTATGAAAACAAACAAGTTTCAATTTTACAATGTTGTGTAGTACTGACATGCTTCATAATACTATTGTCAGTTCTGTAATACTGCAATCTCTTTACAGTTATTTTTGGCAACCTAAGACCAGTTCTTTAAATCCATTGCAGCATTCTAGTTAATTTTTTCAAGTGGGGGGTCATGCAGACAATTTTAGGGGTTACCCAGAGACCGTGCCAACAGTGGACCTATGGTGGTGGGGGAGGGGGGTAAGGAGGGCTCAAACGTTCACACATTGAATTATTTTGTAATGTCCTGTCCTGTTTTGAGGCCTTTTACTTTTTAAAGCTTTGGTAATAAATTCAGTTCCAACATAAAGAGATGGTTTCAATGCACAAAACACACTCTTGAGTAAAAATCAAATTTCTTTACGTTAAATAGTCAGCAAAAAAAATAACTGCAAATTGCACTGACGGACGTTTTCCTGCCTGTAATGCATGTCTTGCAGTTGCACTAAGCAAACGTTTATTCCACACACTAAGGGAGGACTGAACATGCTGTTTCCACTTCATAATTGCTCTTTGTTTTAGTCTAATAATTTTTTCCGCTTTATGTTTCCACTAAAAAGTATTGCAAAATAAAAGCCGGGAGTTAACAGCAAAAGGCAAGCCAAAAGACAGATGAAAAAAAATATAACCTAGCTTTTATATAAAACTCTGAATTTCGAATTCTCAGTCAAACATTAATGACAATCGATCGTGAAAACAATAAAATGTCTGCAGTCTCTGACTTCAAGGGGAAAGTGATGTTCTGTCAAAAGGAAGAAATTGATCATGTGCTAGGCAACCACAAAGGAGCACATGATCACCTAGTGTCAAGGTTCTTGTTTACATTGAATGAACTACAGGGAGTACAACATACTTATTAGCCAAGAAACTTCCGTCTTACGTTTTTTAATTTTGGTGTAATATTTAACTGAACTTTTTCATTTCATCGGGTGGGTCAGGAAGCCTTCTTTGTCAGGTTATTGACCAAGACCCGACTCTTATCTGGAACACTGCATTGGTTCCTGAACCACTGCCCATTGACAAGTAAAATCGTCTGGCATTAGGGTTATCAAGCTCAGGGTTATCAAGCTCAGCAAAAATTGTTCTCCTAATCAAGGAGACTCAAATCAAAATCAAATCAAATCACGTCAAAGTTAAGAGCAAAAATACCCAACCATAAGTTATGCCAGGCCCAGGAATCCAACCAGGGGCACATCCAACCTCATTCCCAGGGTCTCTCTTCTCTGCCTCCATTGTCTATTTCTCAGAGACAATGGAGGCAGAGAAGAGACACCCTGGGAACGAGGTTGGGGCACATCAGTGGAGGGCTAGTGCTCTCACCAAATGTCTCCCATGTTGATTAGCATTGGCAAATAGAATGTCACACAAGCTCAGTAAGGGTTTATGTAAGCATATTAAAGATTTTCATCCAAAAATAATATCATTACTCTTGTTAGTTTCATTCAGTCTCATTTGATAATGGTGACAAGATAAAATCATGTGTTATTAATGTTGACATTCTTATTCTTGTACAGGTCCATTTGTTACGTAAACTTCAGCGACCATATCTTGGCTTCTAGAATGCAATAGAAATACTTGGCCATATTTGGTTTAATAGCAGCGAGACTAACCATATTTGGTAAAGTCACAGGACCACAATAGAAGAAACCATTAAAACTCATGCAGGGAATACATGTATATTGAATGAATAAAAGTCACATGAGACAAGGAAATTTATTACAGTAAATATAATGAATGGGTTTGTTGACAATGTTATAGGAACTTTCGAAGCAATTACAGAATACCCGTCCACAGAAGCATTACTATTTAACTTGTCACTGCGGTCCCGTAGTCCATGAATATGAATATTATAAGACTTGACTCCAAGCAGTAAAAACAGACTGCCACTGCGGTTCGCAGTCCCGTAGTCAAAGAATATGAATATTACAAGTTAAAGCAGTAAAATGGACTGCAACCGCAGACCACGGTCCCGAAATTGAAGAATGTGAATGTTATAACTCAAAGCAGTAAAAGGGACTGCCACCTCAGTCTGCAACCCTGTAGTGAACGAATATGAAAATTATAATGGTAGTGGTAATGAATTTATATTGCACATTTTCTATTGACATATTAAAATGCACTTTACAAGCAAGCGATCTATGGGTGAGATCTTACATCAGCATCTATAGGTGCCACCAGCAGCCGCTATCAGTCCATTAGCGATCTCACCCAGCACATGAATGGATGAAATGGGCCCTGACCACAACACCGGGAGCTCCATGCCCTACTCTATACGAATAGTATGTGGGTTCTTTTACGTCCCACTGGGTCATGGTGAACACTGAAGGGTTGTGAGACGGGGCCTACGGTTTATAGTCCTTATCCGAGAAGACTTGAAAGTCTAACCATTTAAGGACGTAATTACAAAGGCAGCACTTTCTCCTCAGTTATTTTAAGACCCTGAGTAAAATGTACTCAGTCTGCCACGGTGGTCTGCAGTGTGGATTAAAGAACGAGTCAGATTACCTGTGCATTGTTGTTGTTTTGATTCATTGCTTAAAGGACATGTAAAAAGTGGCGAGAAAAACGAATTTTGCATTAGTTTTGCTCAATTCGACTTAGTTTAGGAAGAATATCCTCATTTTCTACTGAAATTCCACTTCCGGTGAAAACAATAGTGAGCGATCGTGACGTCACAGGTGGAACACAAAGCTTGCTCAACACGCATTCCGTATGGCGACTCGTACAAGTAGCAGTAGTCCGGAGGATGTTCTCTCAGAAGGGAGCGACTCAAGTGCCTCAAATTTATATGACGGTGATGGGGATATTTCCGAAAATGTACAAGACTCTGTGCCACAACCCTACCAATTTGAGCCGCGAAGAGTTAGGAGAAACAATCAGAGAGAAGACAACCCCGAACCGGTTGACAGCAACACTGATCGTCTCGGGAACACAGATTGGTATATACATGTAGTTCGCAGTGTGATTTATTTGCATTTGAGATAAAAACTTAACAAAGCACGCGTATCATTTAAACGGTGGTAATAAGAATTTTTGAATCTGAATTTTCTTGGGTGTTTTATGTGAAATTATTTAGGTGCGAATGTGGAACTTGTCAACCCATGCCGACAACAGATGAAAGCATTTGCTGCATGGAAATCAGCAAGTGTGGCAAAAAGTGGAAGACTAGCCTGAAACAGAGATGAAGTGTATCACGGAACATCCAGGTTTTCAGTCAACCTGTCGCAATGTATGGGTGCTGGAAACTGCTTATTACGCATACAGACAGCAGTACGGCGCAGATAATCAAAGAAGAAATGAGTAAGATAAAGATTATAGTTTATTTTGTTACATGTTATTATTTTTTTTTTTTGCCTTTCTGAGATTGATTTGTTGAATTTATTTATTATGTTATGAATTGATTACAATAGTGTGTCACTGATACTTATTTGTTTTCTCCTTTTTGTAGGAAATTTTGCTACATTGGCCATCAACAGCCACTTCGCTGGTGCTGGGGTTATCTCAGCAAACATGTCAGGGTCGCTTTGCCATCTTGTTTGGTAAACAAAATCTGCCACACCTTTCCAGCTGATTTTGGACGCTCCTACACTGGCTTAAAACCGTCAAGCCTTTGAGGGATACAAAGGTACATGTTAATTAAATTTACATAATAATTATTTATGTCTTACAGAACTAGCGTCAGTGCCTGTTCGTTAGCAGTGACACAATCACATGGATTCCTTCACCACCGGCAATTGTCAAGCAAGTTGGTAAAACGAGTGATGTATTAAGCGTGAGTTGCACATTTTTTGATCAATGTTTGTGGTTGTTTGGTTCAAAAACATAAATCTAGTTCAATCTGCATTCATATTGTTTTAAACATTTTTACAGTGTACAGGTACATAGAGTAATAACCTGGCTTGTAAAATTCACTTTCAACACTGGCAAACCATGACACAAATTCTTCAACTGCTGTTTCTTTGCAGGGTTTCTCAAAGGAAGCAGCAAACGGGCCTGAGTTGCTGTCCCTTATATCCTGAGTAGAATTCTTCAATGATCTTTGGTCCTCTTCATATTCACGTGGCAACATTTCAATTAGACCCTCAGTATAGCCTAAAATAATAATCATTTATGAATTAATTAATGCAGGAGGCAATATTTTTGACTGCTTAAAGCAAAATTTTTTGTGCATGCACGCACAATAATACTCAACCTTTAGCAATGTGCCAGATGTCATAATAATGTGTGGTTCCTTTGGGTGCCATATTTTTTCTGATGTAGGCCGCATTTTGGCGATTTCTGTCAGTTATTATGACATCTAAGTCAAGATTCTTGTCAGCCAAATGGTTCTCTAATCGGAGGTGGCCCTCATGTTCACACCAGGAACTGTTTGACACCTCATTGGACTTGAAGAGAATAACAACAGTTTATAACATACTGTAATATATTCGTAAAAAAGTTAACTGATTACAAAGCGAGACTAGTGGCCTCCTTATACATAACTTACTTCAACAAGTTGAAATGTAAATGCCCCATATTTGGCACTGTGACCTGGGCTGTCAGATCTCCCATCCCCGGAAAGAACAACACCTCCTTCCAAATTGACAACCTTCTTACCAATTTATCCTGCTCTTCCTTCCACCTTCTTATGACAGTGGGTATCAGGTAGTTCCTCTGGTGTTTATGGTACGTTTGGCAGCTGAAACACTGTACCTTCAGGATTTTCAGCATTCTCAGGGTTTGGGAGATCATGCTACCTGAGTACAGAATAGCAGGAGATTTCCAGCAGGTGTCTTTTAATGTAAATTTGGCTTCTCCAAACCATGGCATAGCTGCATGTTAAACATTTTTGAGTGATATGGATAAGAGTGCCGACCACACTAGACACTTCAGTTGTAGCAGGTTCGGTGCACAGAGGCTTCCGGACAACTGGCTTCTTCGTAATCTTTCAATAACTAAGAAAAAAAGGGTTTCTTAGGGAATGAATCAATTGTGTCAATCTGAAGATTTGCAGTTAAATCAATTTTATACGTACTCTTTTTCACAGTTCTGTTGGACACTTCCGGTTCCTCGCATTCTGCCATGGGTCGCTTTTTTACTTCAAACGACTTTGTTCCTGGAAGGGCATGAACCGTCGGCACAGCATCGCGAAGTAGTTGCTTCTTCTTTGTAAGGCCTATTTCTCCCATGTAACTGTTCACATAAATGACTGCTACAAATAACAGAATGTACCGACGGATCTACTAAATCGGCTCTTTTCACTTGAACAAATGTCACCCACTGTTGCTTCAAATTTGTGTTGTTTGGGAATTTATGCATGGTATGCCCGGTTTTCTTTGAGTTACTACAAAACTGAACAACACAACGCTTTACCATTATGGAAAAAATAAATATACTCCAACCAAGACGAAGTACCTACACTATTCCGTGTTTCACGAAGTTACAACTTCCGGTAAAAGGAAGGTTCCACCTATGACGTCACAGGAAAAATGGCCCATTTCAAGATGGAGGATGTTTCCAATTTCGAAGAACTTTTCCGAGGTGAAAACGGGCTTGACTGAAAAAAATAATTATGGATATGGTATACCGGCCATAAACCACTAGGTGAACAAAAAGTGTACGATTTTTGGG
>NC_090888.1:44636328-44651328 GCF_036669925.1 Montipora capricornis | reverse complement strand
CGGTACAACAACTATCAGGTACAGACATTGAAACGCATTAGGCAATTAAAATGCAACGTTACGCAAGGGAAAGAGCAAGAAAATTGGAACCTAAAAAATGAAAAATGATAAAAGAATGTCTAGCGCTTTTTGCTTTGCTCGATTTGTCCTCAACACATAAGAAACTGGAATGGTTTTATTTTTTTCAAAAAAGTCAACCTACAATGTAAATTACTGGGAGAAACATATTAAGGAGATGAAAATTAGACTAGAATTTCAGAAATGTGAAATGATAGTGTTTAAGGAGGGTGGGGTTGAAGTGACGGGGAATGTAATCTAAAACAGTAAAATAGGATTAAAAACGGCATCGCTAAATGGAGGTTGAGTGCCCCGATATCCAGGAGCTTCCACTATTGACAGGCAGCTCCGAGTAGTTGAGACTGCTGCCATGGCTGGCAAATCCTGGCAACCCAGCCACGAGCTCCCACGCAGAAGGGAAGAAGGGCACCCGTCGCACTGATACAGTATATATACAGTGGAAAAAAGGAGAGGGGAAGCGGGGGGAGGGAAGAAGAACAACCCAGAATTGACTATGCTCGAACGTAGAATGGTGCTACATAAAACAAGACGCACATGTAGACAACAAAAGACCGCTGACTGCATAGGCTTACCAACGCTGGCTCCACGCATGCACTGCCGCAGGTGCATGAACAAACAACGCAAAAAGCTAAAGAAATAGGCCATTTCCGAGTTCATGTCTGCCTCCTCTTCAAAGCGAGTCTAAATGCGAAATTTTTTTGATGGTAATTAGTTATACTTTACATATGAATGAAACTTAATTTTCATAACAAAAACTTCGCACTAAGGCTCGCCGTGAAGAGGAGGTAGACATGAACTCGGAAACGGCCTATTATCAGTGTACGGCGTCAGTTCAGATAGCGTGGCTTAGTTTCGATTGTATCTGGAGGAGCGAAGACAGTTTGTAAAACTGGGGCATATGACATATGAGCCGAAACCTGTCAGGCAAGGGGTACCGCAGTTCCAGTTCTATTTCTCCTATTTGTGAATATGCCTCAACATTTGAACAACTCCACTATTGATATATATGCCGACGGTACCACCCTGCCCTTGAGTGCAAACTGGAATACATGTAATATCACTTCCTTAACTCAAGCTCTTTCTAGTGACCTTTAAAATGTTGAGAAATGGTCAACGGAAACCAAAATGTACATCAAAATCGAGAAGACTACAGGGTTACTTGTTACGGGAAGAAGGATTCAACATGAGCTTAGTGAGGAAACAAAAAGCTTAAGTCTATGCCTTGACGGCACAAATATCGACCAGTTATCGCATCATAAAATAATTATTGGGTTAAATCATTGATAAAGATCTACGTTTTTAAGCACACATCGATGAATTATGTAAAATACTGTCAAAACGACTTGGACTTGTGAGGCATTTTACCCCTTATCTTAAACAAAAGCACAAGTTAATTTTTTATGTCGCTGTTATAAAGTCAGTTATGTTGTACCTCAGTCCAATTTGGTCATCTTGTAGCAAGGAATTGCTAGACAGAGGCTTATGGATGCAGAAGAGAGCTGCGCGCATTATATTGGACGCCAAAGGAACAACACACACATTAACTATATATGTTTAATGAACTGAACTGGATTCCATTCTTTATCGAGGCATATTTAAATAGATGTTCTATAGCCTTCAAGAGACTCGGGGCACAACTCCAAATTATATCAATTCTATATTAAAGACAATTCTGAGTTTCATAACCGATCCAATCCTTTTGCAAATTTAAATTTTCATTGTCCTGTTTTTAAGAAAGACACAGGAGGCCGTACTTTCAACATACGAAAAATTAGAAATTGGAAGGAGCTGTCTTGTGACCGAAAGAGGAAGAAAGATGTTAAATCGTTTAAACGGAAAACGGCTATGAATGTAATTGCGAGGCAAAGAGAGCCAGGAAAAATTGACTATATTTTAAGTAGTTAACTAGCTTTTTTTAAGCAAGTCTGTTAAATAACTTGTTTTAGATAGTGAATAGTTTTTAAATAAGATGCTAGATAATTTTAAAATTTTTTTTTTTTGCCTTTTTTCATAAGTGTCAAAAGTTGTAATATTAATTTTGATTTTATGTTTTATACAGGGCCACACGTTTACCGGTTCTTCATAACCGCCACGTTTTTACCTAACTGCCACGTTTTTACCCTCTTTAAATAACGGCGTTACTTAGTTTCTTAATAGAGGGGGACATTGGGGTGTATTAGAAACCGCAAAACTGAAGAAAAAATCATCCAAAACCGCAAAAAAAATTCGACCAAAACCGAAAACCGCACACAAAACCGTCAAAAAGACGATACAATGGTGACAAGTGCGGCATACAGAACAAACTACGCTAAAATTTTATTTCATCAAAGTATTTGTGAATGTCATGGACTTGTCTAAAGCCTCCATATCTTTTAGCATCTGCTAAAATCATAGGCTTGATTTTTGCCGCTCTCTCGAGCCCAAATATGGTCAAGTATGGTAATAAACAGATACGTACTTAAAACAGGAGTCGAATATTGAACCTCACCGCCTCCGGGGGGGACTCCCACATAAAAAGGCGAGGGATTCTCGTCGGAAATTTTACATTGAACCCTTAATTAAAGGAGACCAATCTGGCGTGGCCCACGCGTTTTTTGACCCCTAAAAGAGACCATATTATCCTTAACACAGAACAATAAAAAAAAAAAAAAACAGCGACTTCTAATGATGGCAAAGACATTATCATCTAATACTTTCGCCTGCGTGAAGAAATATGAAAGTGTAAATATACACTTTTATATTTCTTCGCGCGCAACCCTAAGGAGATTTTCGTTGCGTTTTGCCCAAAACACCCTACGTGAGATCAAAGTCCGAAATTTACACCCCTAAGCGAGACGACGAACATCCCTCCCCTTTTTATATGGGGGTCTTCTCACCCCCTTACTTTGTTGTCCATATCGCGACGTTGCACCAAAGAGACAATTCGTCGATGTCCCTAATTCATCTCAGCTGACCCTGGGAATTGTTGTCATCTGCAATGACTTCGTCACTACATTTATCAAATTCTAGCCGGCCTTTATCAGAGTCACTAGCTTCTCACTCATTTCATGCTCGTTCAGGTCTTCATTTTTTGGCGTTTCGCGGCTATACAGAAAGTTAAGTGTTCAAAATTGAAAATTGAAATGGTTTAGATTGTTTTGTGATGTCTCACGACTGTGGTCCCCATGGGATTAACTATTAAGAACCGGTCAAACGTTTATTTGGTATGCGTACGTATCGTTTTTCAATTAGACTAAATGACAAGGCGACTCTCTCAGTTTCCCTCAAGATGACGAAAAAGCAACGATATTGACTTTAGTGACAGCGATTGTTCCTTTGGTCTCCAAAATGACGTGGAGCTAGAGCTTTTTCAGGAACTTACGTTCCTCTTGACAAAAGATCCAAAGCTTTAGCAGACACATGTCGACTGCACAACATATGAAAAACCGGATGCTGTATGCCCCTTGGGGATAAAAACCGGTCAAACTTTTAAGCAATAAACAATGGGGTAAGTATCATTTTTCAATTACAAAGAGTGAATGATACGCTGCTGATCTCTCTTCCTCCACGATGGCTACAAGAAACGTTAGCGAGTCTAGTGATAGCGATGTTGCTCCTCGTCCCTCTCCCAAACGACACGGATCTAGAGCTTTTTTAAGGACTTTTCTTCATCTTGAGAATAGATCAAAAGCTATGCCAACCAAACGCGAGTTCAGCCACCTCCAAGCTGCAGGAAGAGTGAAGCAGATCGCCTTCACAAAAAACCACGCGGCTGCCGATATAGAAAGGTTGCTATTGTTTCACTTTCCATGCTTAGTGGATCTGGACCTTACTCGGTAAGTTTAGAATTTGTGTGATTTCTCTGCGGATTTTATAGTGGGTCGCAAGACCTGAGGGCAACCCTCCTACATTAACGAATTAAAAAAATTCCGCCAGCAATGCGTTTGAAAATCACAACACAAAGTACATGTAGTTATATGGCCGGCAAAAAGTAGTTTGATCAAACACTGATTTATCATGTATAACAGTAAGTTGAACCAACGGTGCAACATTTCTGTTATATTTTCAAGATATTTGTTTGATTTTTTTCGTTTAAACAGTTTACGATTCATAACGTCTTACGACAAGGGCCATGCGATGAGCGTTGTATTTCGCCACATCCCCAGTGGAGAGGAAATAATGGCTCAGTTCACACAGGGTCCCAAACAAAAAGTTTACATTTATTGGAAAGGTATGGTATCGGATCATTATAAGTAGCTGGGAAAAGAGTGCTATATAAAAACAGCAACGACAAATACGAAAAACACCCTTATGTAATGCAGTTCATTTATATAGCGTACGTATCGCTGATGATCGCTGGTTTTGAGACTTAAAAATTAGAAGCCAGCTTTTTAAGGAACCCCTTAAAAGGCAGGGTATTTTAGACTCCTTAAAGAGCCACCTTTTTAAGACTCTTTAAAAAAGTCAGTTTTTAGATTTCTTAAAAATAGTTAAGACTGCTAGAAAGCCAGCTTTTTAAGATCCCTTAAAAGGAAGGCGGATTATCAGTCGCTGGGAAAAGCTATATAAGAACAGCAACGACAAATACGAAAATCACCCTTATGTAATGCAGTTCATTTATATAGCGTACGTATCGCTGCCAGCTTTTGTAAGACTCTTTAAAGAGCCACCTTTTTAAGACTCTTCAAAAAGTCTAAAAAGCCTGCTCCTTAAAAAGCCAGCTTTATATGATTCGTTTAAGACTAGGGTTTAAGACTCATTAAGACTCATTAACAAGCCAGCTTTTTAAGATTCCTTAAACGGCAGGCTATTTAAGACTCATTAAAAAGCCAGCTTTTTAAGATTCCTTAAACGGCAGGCTATTTTAAGACTCCTTAAAAAGCCAGAGCCAGCTTGGCTTTTTAAGACTCTTCAAAAAGTCTAAAAAGCCTGCTCCTTAAAAAGCCAGCTTTATATGATGCGTTAAAAAGTAGGCTATTTAAGACTCATTAAAAAGCCAGCTTTTTAAGATTCCTTAAACGGCAGGCTATTTAAACCTCATTAAAAAGCCAGCTTTTTAAGATTCCTTAAACGGCATGCTATTTTAAGACTCCTTAAAAAGCCATCTATTTCAGAGCCAGATTGGCCGCCAGCTTTTGAAGACTCCCTATAAGGCCAGTTTTAAGATGCATTAACAGGCCGGCTCTCCTTAAAAAGCCACTTTTTAGAATCCTTAAAAACCCGGCTGTTTAAATAATCCCCATAAGGTCCAGACTGGCCGTATCGGACCTCTTAGGCCCTGTTTACAAGCAGGTAGGGTAACTCTACTGGGATCATTATAAGTAGCTGGGAAAAGAGTGCTATATAAAAACAGTATGCCAGGGTTACCCTAGCAGGAGGGTCAAACATAGCCCGGGTTTACAAGCAAAATTTCACAAGTAGGGATACCCTACCACCCGGGACAACTTTGTGTGCTTGGCAACCGCCAGCATCACAAACACAATGGAAACTGCTAAAAAGTTGTTTCGGGTAGGCGAATTGTCCCTAGAAGAGCGTTTACAAGGCAGCTAGGGTTACCCTAGAGCTAGGGTAACCCTAGCATCCGCTCTAGGGTAACCCTAGCACTCATTGTAAACACGTCGTTGAAGAAAAGAAGAAATGTGCTAGGGTAGAAAGAAGAAATGAGTGCTAGGGTAACCCTACCTGCTCGTAAACAGGGCATTATATAGACCGTTTGAACTTACGTTCCTTAAAAGACCAGCTTTTATTTTGGTCCTCTTAGCTATCCCCCTATCGGGACTCGTTAAAGGCCCGCTTCAATGTGAAAAATGAAGTGCTGTGTGAAAAGTGCAATGTGAAAGCCTGAAGTGCAACTTTTGAAACTTACTATTTTTTTGGGATTCCATAAAGGACGTTTTCGAGAACAAGAACAGGTAAAGTACAGGTATGAGAAAAGAAGTTCCTTTTTTACTTTGAATAATTCTTCTCCCATTCTGCTATTATCCATCATGCCTTGGTCATGCATAGTCACACGATTGCAGTTGGTTGCCAGTTCGTTTTATTGACATAAAACTTACATATAACAAATACTTTACGTATAGGCACTATACGAGTTTTAAAGTTTTAAACTTTTTGAACTCCTAAAAGAAAATACAACTTTAGCTCCGTACTGCAGATCTCTTTAAATTGCAAACTCCAACAATTCCCAATGGGACAGTATTGATTCAATGTCAAGCTGGCAAGTGCCCTCTCTCATTGTTTTTGAGCTTAACAAATGTTCGCAAACTTCATTTATGTAGAGGAAAAAATAAATAAACACTATTCACGATTGGTTGGTCCATTATTTATTTATGCCAAGTGTCTCATAGTGTTTGGCCAGGATTGCATGTTTTGCCCTCAGAACCAGCATTCCACTACACTGCTTATAGGGTCGTATCGAACATCACCTGCGATAAAGAAAAAAAGTTCAAAAATTTTAGAAAAAAATTGATATATACTTCAATTTACTGTGCTAAGTGTTTGCAGACGTGTTTTCAAAGCAGAATGCTTTCCACAAAACTGCATCTTTAGCCACAACACTACAGAAATGTGAAGTTTACAAAAATTTCTGTCATCTTTTTTTCTAATAAACAAGTCTGGCCACCTATTCTATGTACAGGTAACGTTGTTCATAGTGGAAGTGGTACAATGTTCCGCGCTTTATAAGGTATTAAAGAGAAAATCCTTAGTTACGAACAAATGACCATCCCTTTGGATTTGCGAACATTGTGTACTATCAGTGTAGGCGGTCAGTTTTCATGGCTTAAAAATCCATTACCGTTCCACCGTTATCCTGATCTTCTTCGCCTTCGGTATCACGATTTCTGGGCACCTCTCTCTTAAACGTAGCAAAAAAAGAGCACATTCATGTGGGTTAAAAATATATCACATCTCAGTCCCATTTAGTGCGTACATGTTTATTTTTACATGCTATGAGTGCACATGCCATCAAATCAGTTTTACCTCTTGTGTAAACATCTTGATCCTCCTTTGTCGCACCTGGAGAAGGTAGTAACAAAAGACACAGCAACACTACATACCAACGCTTCCTCTTAAAACGCAAGGAAGCAAAGACCAATTCTAACAATCATAACATATAACATGCTTCATGTACAATGTACTCTACCACTATGAGAATTTTTCTCTTGTTTTGACCTAGCATGTTGCTTAATTGCTTCGATAGTGTCTCATTCAAGAATTACCTCCTCAGAGTCTACCACCGTTTCTTCCAGAGTCACTTCAGCAGACTCACCACCAGCATCATCATCCTACAGTGACAAACATTGAACAGTTGCTTTTAAAATTTTTGAGGTGGCTTGATGCATCACTGACATTTCAGAGACTTTCGTGGATTAAGACGTGAACCACCCAATCTTCTTCAATCCTTTCCCTCCTAAGGGTGACTTAATAGATTTTACTCTTGCTAACGCCAGACGATTTTACTCGTCAAATGGAGGGTAATGTATCTAAGTTTTATATGATTGGGTATTTTACAACAAACGACCTTTCGATCTTTCTTCCTGTTTATTTTGAAAATTCAAATTATTTTAATTTGACCTTGAAGAGATTATTTGTTCCTTTCTACAAGTTTTACAACCAACACGACAATATTCCTTTTTTTTCCATTAATTAATGACACTCAGATCGAGTTGCTTAAAGTCGATATCAACAAAAGGCATACGTGATTAATAATTACGGGACACAGGTAATCAGTGAAGCAGTGCTCTCCCTTCTACATTATGCGCACGTGACAATTATTTTACTTACAGTCTGTTTGACTTGTTTTCTTCTATCTTCCAGTTCCTAGGTTGAAAGCAAAGCATGTTGTTATCGCAGCTGCACTTTCAGCAGCTGGGGGATTTTTATGATACCGGAATAATAGTAAAGAAGTCAATCCTCATTCAAACCACCTTTAGAATTTTGTACTGTACATCTATGTCATATCACACTGACTAACCGCCAACTGCAGCTCTTGTTCTTGGGTCCTTTTCAGTTCCCTATTGGTCCTGAGAATATCTCTGTGATACAATAACACATTAAAATGCTTCAATTGAAATTGGACATCAAATCATTCGTGCACTCCAGCTCTGTCTGAAGTGAGCGCATGTCACCATCTAATAAAAAAGTAATGGACCAACCAAAAATCATGACTACATGTGTCTGCTGAATGATAAATTCCAGATCTGAAATTTGAAAAGGTAATTTTCTTACCTCTGTGCACGGAGGGCCTCAACAGCTTCGATTGCATCAATCACTGCCCTCCTCAGGTCTGGGATGCCAGGCTGCTCTAGCTCATGTCCTATAATAGTAGGTAAGGTTACAAGTTCAATGATTTAAACCTCATGTTAAATAGGTTAGAAAATCAAGCAAGGATTCATTTAGACCATACAGTCCTTACATTTGTCAATTTTCAAATTAAATAACTTTTGTTCCAACTATAATGCTAATACCCCACTAGGTGAGAGAACTTGTGCGATCTTTTGTAATTTCACATGTTGAAACTATCAAAGTCACATCATTCACAGACAGCAAATAAAACTCTGACTTTCCTAAATGTATGTCTACTAAAAGAAAATAAAAGAAATGCATCTAACTTTCGGTGGCTGGCGTAACAGATAAAGGACCAAATAGATACATGTACCCTTTGCCAGTAACAGGTGAAGAAACCATTACTATCCAAGGGTTGTTTTGTTTGCATGTTTACTTGCTTTACTGTCTTGTTTTTGTTGTTTTCTACAGTTTAATTCATTTCATAGCAGTGTACAGGTCATATACCTGCTAAAAAGGCTCCATCGACCATCTTTATTGAGGACATCGTTGGTTGCAGAAGCCTCACCTCAATGTCATCCACCTTCGATGTATTCTTGTTACCACACACTAGAGAGAGACAAAAAATTAATTTAAATTAAAGCCTGTATTAAATGCATTCAGATACCACTCATCTGCATCTGAAAAGGAAATGTCACTATACACCTACATTTATCTCATGTCATTCCGACTTAAGAATTCTAAGTTGTTATACTCACGTTCTCCGTCAAACTGTGACCCGACGAGGGCCACATGAATGTGGCACTTATTCATTATGTCAGCACAGTCTGACTCCATGATATTTCTGCAAAATGATTGTAAAATATGAATAACGCTTACATTGCCTAAAATTAGTTCAAATGGAAGATACCAACTGTCTATAACTTGCAAATTGCCATTCATATCAACATCCACTTAAGAAAATTTGAAACCATGAAACCATTACAAGCCATTGTATGCCACATGTTTGGGTCGGGGCGTACCTTAAAATATTGATCGCTCTGTCTGTCAGAGTGTACCTGATTATACAGACAGGAGCCAAATCTAAGTAACTCTGCAGCCGCACCTGCCAAGTATAATGTATTTGAATGTTAAAATATATCCTTGTATAGAGTGTTATTCTAAACAAACTACTCATCCCAGCACTTAAGTCTAATGTACAACTTCATGCATTCAGTTTCCTGCATTTGGTTTTGTTTTTTTTTAATTTTCGCCTTTTTGTTATTGTCACATGAGTTAAGCAGGTAGAAAAGTCTTTATTTACATGCAACAAAGGGTAACACGAAATAACAATAATGATATCATTTTCAGAAATTTGTATACCTCAGTTGGATTAAGACAGATTACTGACAATGCTTGTGGGACCCCCTTGGCCTTCAAAAAGCATTGCCACAGTCTGACATCAAATTGTGGACCACTAGTGCAATCTGCAAGAGGTGACAAGTTCATTCTGCATGTTAATGAATAATCTATGCATTGCATGTAAGGTTACAACTGTTGTCAAGTGTTTGTTAAACAGGGCAAGATGTCTTGAAAGTGGACCATCCACCAGTTCCAAGATGAGGATGTAATTATTCTTTAAATAGTCATAACTTTGTATAACATATTTTGGACCTACCAGTTTCGGTTGCAACCAGATGATCCTTCATTTCTTCCATTGTGCCCACTGAAAAGAGAAAATAAATTCAAAATATAACTCAGAGTTCTAAAGGGGTCATGAGAATCTAGATTCTAAAAACCCAACAATACATGTATGTTAGAGTGATCGAAAGAATACTAATAATTAATTGCAGATCTATGTGCATTAAATAGAACAAGTAACAAGAAACTTTCAAGGGTATGAGGAATCAGAGGCAATACATTCACATCTCACACCCAGACATGAAGGAGGCCAGTTCCACGCCCCGGCAAAGACATTGATCAGCCAAAATAACTATTATTTTATAACTTTTTTAACAAACTAGTCCATGGGGTAGTGGAGTCAAAAATATGGTGGCCAAATGGTGACATTTGGTAGCCAAGCATTGATTGCCTTTCAAGGCTAATATTGTGATTACCAAGCTTAAATCTGAGAATTATTTTCAATTCTTTTTTGGAGAAACTTAACTCGAAACTGTTTGAATTTCTCTTCATCCCTACTATACCCTACTATACTAGCTCAAACCAAGGTTTTACTAGTCCTGGGCTAGTGGGTTACCACTAAGGTCGAGCACTGAAACCACTCTAAGGTTCACCATTGTTTACTGTGGGTACAAAGAAGAATACTGCAAAAACTAAATAAAATAATAAATGATAGTAAAATGAGAGTGTACATGTGATAATAAATACTGTTGTAACCTTCAGATGCACTTTGGCACATCCCTGGTTTTACCACTGAGCCAGATTTTGCAACTGAGCCTGTCAATGAAAAACACAACATAACACAAAAAGCATTAACTAATAATTATTTAGAAAAGCTGTTTTGGTTCAAAGCTTGTAATTAATGGCATCTCTCTATCACCACTCTAGGAGCAAAATCAGTGTTCTGGTCAACAAGTGAGGGTAGTCAGTCAATAACTAGATATCTTTCAAGAAAATTAAATAAATTCACTAAATAAATCAACAACACAACAAAAATTGAAAATTAAATCACGGAATAGCTCTTTATGTATTACCATATAGTGTTAAAACAAATGCTTCTGCAGCATTCTTCTGACATCCTGAAAGCAATAAAACACAGGGAAACCACTGTATCAAAATTGATGCTCAAAACTATAATCTCAAGAGAATGCACTTCAACGCATGAACAATGTACATGTCGACGACTAATATTTGTGAAAACCACATATCAGTTTGCAGTTTTCCATTAAAAAAAAAAATGGAGCCTTACACCACAAATCACGTGCATTATTTACAAGCCACTTGGTCTGGATTCATACTTCAACACCTTACGTAGCAAATTCTTTCCATGGCACGCTGCCATCCTGTACTGAAGTACAATGTAGGGAGTTATAGACAGTAACGAAAGTGGAAATGAAACATCGCTAACAATCGCGATATTATAGATATTCTTGAAAACTATTGCAATACTATTGCAATGGTACCCCCACTATCGCAATACTATCTCAATATCCATGTAACCTATTTCAATACAATAACAATTGTTAAAATTTCCTCAATAGTCACCCCTGTGGTTTTGCAAATTTTAAAAATTGTATTATTCACCATTCTCACCTGTTTGATGAGAAAGTGGAGTGGATGTAGATACTGGTGAATGCACTGTTACCACATCATCATCACTGTCTGAATTAACTGCATAAGAAACATTCATACAACCACACTGTTAAGCCTGATTCTACACCTGTTCAGTGGTGACATGACAGGATGTTAATAGCATTTTGGTTAGTGTTTGGCAATATTGGTGTGAATGTCCATAAAAAACGAAGGATTTCTAACTTATATTCAATGTTTTCCTATTCCGGAATACGGGCAATCGAACGCACCCTAAGAAAGAATGTTCGACTCTGGAGTAACAAATAAGGCATATTTCACTTTGGAAAGGTAGAGGTCTGGGAATGACTATGACTACATTTGCAGAGATATCATATACTTTGTGAGTTTACTTCATTTTGTGTCCACCTTGTGACATCACAAGTTTTTTAATCTGCATAAACCAAAATCTTGAATAACTCAGCTCAAGAACACTATGACAATAAAATAAACGCCATTCTTCGTTAATTTGAATAAGGTAATCTTCATATACACTTTAAAAACCTATTTTGAATCATACAGAGCTATATTTTGGCAACCAAAACTTCTGTTGACCTCCATAATGAACTGTGTCGACTGAACTCTTTTCATTTTGCTAGTGCCAACTACCGTTTTCCCGTATCGCTTAGTATCTCATATCTTGAGTTATTTAGAATGATCTTATCATCGTGATTCTCAAAACAGCCAAAAAACTGTATACTAATCTACAGAATTTAGGCTAACAACCTCATAATCAAATCTACGGTGCTACCACCTTGCAGAACTCGGAAACTGTCATCCTGTTGATTTTATTGTCATAAGCTCTGAAGCAATGCATCCATTAAATATGAAAATAGACGTACTCAAACAGGTTTGACTAAGTGAATACTAACTAGTATTGCGCTGATTCCTGCTTGATCGTGTTGCGAGGACTGACGGTAGGGCATCGTCGGAATCTTGGTGGCCTTCTCCAACTGTAATTTAATGACAGTAAAACAATGTTACAAGCTGGGTCATCCATAGTTGCGCCCTGATTAAGCTTACAGTTTTAAAGCTGGTACGTCAAGACTTCACCTACATGTAACAAGCCTTTTTGTCAGGTTTAGGAGTACAGATTTGGGCTAAGATCTTAAACGAACGCCACTTTCCCTTTAAACTTTCAATAAGAGGACTATATACAATCGTATCTACCGTCTCCATCGTTGCCATCATCTTTGATCGCCACAACACCTGAATCTGAAGAAAAAGAAGCATTTTTTAGCTGAGAAATAATAAAAGTGAAACTAAATAAAGCCCAAAAACTCGTATGAGTTGCCTTCAATTTCATGAACAAGCATAAAAAAAAAAAAAAAAGCAAGTTGCGAGCGATCCTGATTTTGATTTGATTCGATCTCAAAAGCTCGTAGCGGCGGAACCGCCATATTTGAGGGGTCAGTTACAAAATGACTCTCAGATCCTCTCAGACCTCAATCGAGCAGAGCCGGAGGATTGGGTCTGAAACCACCTTGGATATGGATATTTGACATTTTTCAAGATTTTGTTGTTAAGCGAACCTTCCTGTCCCGCATTCTGACCATCTCCGTGGGCCTGTCTGTTTTGTCCTGGTTGATTTACTACTGTAGCATCTAGGATGAAAAAGATCGAATCTTGTAATTAACTAGGAGCAGATCCACCCAGGATTCGCGTACAGAACTCCCTTATATCGAACATCACATGTTCAGCGACTTATAATGAACTTTTACCTTCATTTATCCTCAGATAGACTCTTGCCCGATTCCTAAAGATGTGTTTCAGGGTAGCACCGCACACGGAGTTGACAAGTCCCACAGACTGTAATAAGGTGCTGCCTTGCACGACCTTGTAAAACTGCAATCTGTAAATAACCAAAAATTTGGTTTTATCAACGGAGTTGATAATGTAAATTGGCCACCGTACAGAGATTCTAAAAGCTGACGTTTCGAGCGTTAGCCCTTCGTCAGAGCGAATCGAGGGATTATGGGTTACGTGTAGTTTTTATAGTAGAGTAGGGGCTACGCTATTGGTGGTAACGTGGCAACGTGAAAAATAGGAATATATTAGTTAAATGAAAAGCGTTCGTTAATACCGTGAGGATTAAGGGTGCCGATTTGAAAGATGAATTTTTGTTCCAGATTCTTGCGGCTTTCCGTCGTACCTAGATGTAGGGAAAGGCCGCAGATAGCCATGTGTTTTTTGGAGTGGTTAGGCAGATTGAAATGGCGAGCGACTGGCTTGGATGCATCCTTGTCATTCTTCTCAACATCGCGAAGGTGTTCGCGGAATCGGTCACCTAGTCGTCTACCTGTCTCACCAATGTATAATTTATTGCATAACGTGCAGGTTATGCAATAAATGACATTTGCGGAGGTACATGTGAAACGATCGGTGATCTTAACAGATCGCTTAGGTCCCGATATCTTGCTAGTGTTAACAATGAAAAGACAAGTTTTGCATCGTGAGCGCGCGCATTTGAAAGTGCCGGGTTGCTCGTTAGTTTTGAGCGCGCTTCTAACTAAAAAGTTGCCTACGTTTTTGTCGCGTTTGAATGAAATAAGTGGAGGTTGCGAAAAGATTCTACCAGTCTCGGGATCATTTTGGAGTAATTTAAAATTACTAAGAATGATGCTTTTGACTGCGTGATTATGAGGATGGAAAGTGAGGGTGAATGGAATTCTGTCATTCTTATCTTTTTGTGACGTTTGTAGTGATGACTGTCGATCAAATTGTTGGGCGCGATGATGGCCCGCTTTGACCACAGAGACAGGATAGCCACGTTTTTCGAAGAACTGGCACATCTCCTCTGATTTGCTGGAAAAATCGGAGTCATCACTACATAGGCGTCGAAGTCTAAGAAATTGAGAATAAGGGATGGAGTTCTTGACATGTGATGGATGTGACGATGAATACAACAAATAACTGTGTGAATCAGTAGGTTTGTAGTGCACACTAGTACATAGCACGTTGCCTCTAATAGAAACGTTGATATCTAGAAAAGCCAATGAAGTTTCCGAAATTTCCCAGGTATATTTAAGAGCCGGATGAAAAGAGTTGACGGAGGTTATAAATTGATCGAGTTCTTCTCTGCTGGATGAAATAGCGCCGATGCAGTCGTCGATGTAACGGCCGTAGAGTTCAGGTTTGGGGCCGTTGTACTGACTAAAAAATTGGTGTTCAACATATCCTACAAAAAGATTGGCATAGCTAGGTCCCATTCTTGTGCCCATCGCTACACCATTAATTTGTTTGTAATAGTTGCCGGCGAATGAAAAACAATTAAGCGTTAAAACTAGTTCGGCAAGGCGGAGGAGCGTTTCCGAGCTAGGTTCTTTGACAGTGCGTTGATCGAAAAAGTGTTTAAGTGCTTGAAGACCT
>NC_090888.1:44626328-44628828 GCF_036669925.1 Montipora capricornis | reverse complement strand
TTTAAGCCCTTCCTCTCGTTTTCGCCACGCCCTGGCCCTGTTTGAGGCCGCACCACTATTTGGGTTATACTTGTGAACAAACGATACCCCGTCCAAGTAAAAGGAAATTTCATTTTTCCAGAAATCAGGATTTCTAATCATCTCTTGCTTCATGTTACGTGCAAATTGCAGTCGCACTTTTTTATCATTGTCACTAAGAATCCCTTTTCTTCGAGCCGAAAAATAATAGTATCCAAGTTCATTCAAATAGCGCGAATATGTCCTCCTACTGGCCACTTGAAAACTAAGACCACTCTCTTCCACTAAACTTCTCACAGTGACGTGTACATTATTCCGTCTAAAAGACTTTAAGGTACGAATCAATAAACGCATCTTTCTTTCGCTTACATTTCGTGGTCTTCCCTGCCTCTTGTCACTTAGTATCCTTGTCTTACGGCCATTTCCAAACTCATTACTGCAAATTCGGTGCGCAGACGACTTTGATATTCCACATTCCTCAGCGATTTTTCGGAAAGACAATTTACTGTATGTTCTCAGGTACCACACCAAAGCCTTTTTCTCTGCTACGATTTGTTGGATGAAGACCATACTTGCATGCACATACAATTATTCACAAAGCAGACGAAGAGTAAATTGTCATCGAAAGTTAAACAACGTCACAGTCGATATCGTTTGCAAACTCTAATTTTACATTTAAATTCTAAACCTCGCGCAAACATGACATTTGGTAACGCCATATATCCTTTCATATTGTTAATCACAGTTCCTTGTCTTATTATAGTGTTGTTTTCCATTTTTGTCAAAGTAATAGGTACTTTGGTGTGTCAGCCAGTATTCAGACAATGGGGGACAAAACTCTTAGGACGCTTGACATGATCTGTCGTTATTTCTCCCCTTTTCCCCCACCCCCCAAGCAATGTTGTAGTTTGTTTGGCGCTGTACAGTTTACCCTGTCCTAAAAGAGTTTGTTCATTTCAACATTGTTTGGAGGGGGGAGGGGAGGGCCATTCGTGGTATCCACGTGGTTAGAGAAGTGCATATTATGCTACATTTGAATATGTGAAAAGAAAAGGCTCTGGAAGGAAGGTTTTCGATATCCGTCCCAAGGAGTTTTGTCCTCCATTGTCTGAAGAATATTCGAGGTGTTCTATGTGAACTTTAGAGGGAATTCTTTAGTCAGAAGTTGGGAGAACAGTCTTCTTTGTTCTATTTTAGAAGTAGCCTATGTCAGCTACCTTATTGTAAGCGTGTTTTGGAAACGAGTCGAAGGTGGCGGCAGGTAGGGGAAAAGCATGCTGTGATATATGATATGAAGAGTCCTGTCGTTTTATTTTATTATTCATTCATCGAATTGTATTTTTTATTTTTTATTTATTTTTTTAATTTCTTAAAACCATCGTTGTCAATGCAAAAGGGAGTAATTTTTATTCACAGTCTGAGAATGTCTGGTTTTCATGCCTGAAAACTAGTTATTGTATCTGAAGGGATAAAGGTGGGTGGGGCTCCGAGGGTGCATGTGATGCGACATTCGTTCCCAGGCTTAGCGTTTTCTTCTTACGGTTTAGTAAACATGGAATGTCTGCAAGCTGGGAGACAACGCGTTGTGTATTTAATTACATACAGTCGAGCTGATGTTGTAAAGTTTCCTTCTAAAGAAAGTTTTTCCAATGCTGTATTACAAGCTTGGCAGAACTTTGGCGTTAGAGTTGTACAGTGGGTAACGTGTATTGAGGCTCATCACAACACAGATAATGGCGAACATGAGCAGAATATGAATCTATACCACTATCACATGGCGATAAAACTGGAAAAGAGGGTCCGATGGTTTCAAGTACGAAAGTATTTGGAAGAGAACTTCGGAATAAAGGTGAATTTCAGTGATAATCACACAACCTATTACAGCGCGTACCGTTATGTGACGAAAGAAGACAACGACGCTTTGCACTCGCCTTCTCATCCACATTTAACAGACGTTCCTCCACAAACCGAATCTGCTGTGGCCACGAAAAAGAGAAAATCGAAGGCCAAGCAACAGCGCCGAAAATCTAAGAAAGAGGAGGTGATCGCTTGAGCACTTTGGACGTGTGTCAGCTGGTACAAGCCAAATCCATAAGTTCACGCTTAGAGCTGGTGTCTTTAGCGGCGGCTCAAGTTAGAGAAGGGAAAACCACGTTGGCAGAATTTATTGCCAACCGGGGAAGTAAAGCAGTCGATGAAGCGATTCAGTTAGCGAGGGAATTTGCCGAGGCCGAAACACGTTTAAATCGGTCTAGAAAAAGCCGTGTTGAACTGCTGGAAGAGGAGCTCACCGGCGAGTGCACTGACGGTTGTCAAGGGAGATGGGTTACAGCTGCCAAACAGTTACTCCAGCGCCACGAGATAGTAGTGCGTTATTTGTGCAATGAAATTTACATTTATCCATAAAATGGTAGAGGGAAGTATCGCAATGTTTATATACATGGTCCTGCAAATTGCGGGAAATCGTTTATTGTATCGCCAC
>NC_090888.1:44607580-44621228 GCF_036669925.1 Montipora capricornis | reverse complement strand
GTTAAAAGAGTCAAAGGACGGACAACTTTTGGAAGCTAAAAAGTAAAATATGTTAAAAAACGTTTCGGTCTTAGACCTTCATCAGTTTACAGCATGTGGATAATAATTAGGTTTAAGAGCTTATATATGGTTTACAAGGAATTTTCGGTATGTTACAAAACTTAACAACAATACAAGTAAAACATCGTTACAAACAAAACAAAAGAACTAATTCTATTCCGAAAGGTACAATGTAATAACAGCGAGAACTAAAACAATCATTAAAGTAAAGAATTCATGTGCTACATTGAGTTGTGAAGTTATGTGGTTCGTTAAGCTTGAAGACTATTTCGACACAAGTGGTCGGTTTGTTGTAGGTGATTCTGTTCCTGGAGTGGAATTCTTGCCTTTTGTTAAGGCCAAAAGGTGCTAATGAGAAAAGTTGCGCACTCCAGTACGCTTCCTTCGTGATCAAAAGTTTATCCAAAATCTCAGTGCAGTTGGTAGCAGACACCTGATCGATACACTGGAAAGAAAAGTCGTTAAGGGCGTGCGGACTATTGTTATAATGTACCGCGACCTCACAGGTTTTCTTGTTCGTTACCATTGATGATTTATGATTACGGAATCTAACTTTGAATTGTGTTGTCGTTGAACCAACATATTGCAAGCAACATTTGTTGCAGGATGCCAGATAAATTACCTTTTTAGAAACACACGACAGTCTTGGTTTAATAAAGTATTTTCTATTGGTTTGGAAACTCTTGCGGAGCCAGTTACAGTACCAGAACCAGTTACACGCTGTGAATTTTTTTATCAAATCCGGCCACGGCCGAGAGCGCAGATAATCTGTCAGCGGTTGATCCCCACCAGGCTCGAATAAAGTAAGTGCCAAAAAAAAAAAATGGCGGACGAAACAGAGGTATTTTTGAATGTCATTTTTGAAACATTGACAACCGCTGAGGAATATCAGTTAGCAAGTAAAGAAATCAATCGTGAAAGGGTAAATCGTGCCATAAATGATCTAAAATCATTGTTGGTGCCGATAACGAAGCGTCGTTTCAGCGAGAGAAGGCAAGGATTTAAACATGTTGTGGGAACACATTATCCGATGCTTCAGAGACAAGCATCATTTTGGTTGAAGCAGTTTCGGAGACGGATGGCAACCAAATGTTCAGTAAAGAATCCTTGGCATGTTATTTTGGAGGACAGGCTACCAAAAGAATTATTCGGTGTTTTAGAAGTGGTTGTTTCTAAAACTAGATATGGCCTAATAACGGTGAAAACACAGAAGAACTGTGTGTTCGCATTTACCTCTAGGATTCGGGTGAGGAGGGTATTTTGTGCCCTGACGGATCAGAATCTGACAGAGGAAAGCTTCTTGAAGCGAATTCATGATTAAGGGAGAAAAGCGGGTGGAAGCAATCATTGATGCGGAAAAGCAGTTTGGCATGAAATATAATTTTGACAAGGAGATAATAACAATTGACTTTTATTATGGATACTGGAATGATCATGGATGGCCACAACATGTATAAGTAGAGAAGGCAAATCAACTAGTTCTTTACATTGAGAATAAAAATTTATTGATAATTCTTATTTCTTAATACATATCTTCATACACATTTCTATTTCAGTTATATTACTCTCTTGAACCTTATGCTAAAATGCTTTTGACTATAATTCTAATCTTTTCTTATTAGGAATAAAAATTTGTTGATACTTCTTAAATCTTGATACATATCTTCATATGCATAATTTATTTTTCAGTTAAATTACTCTCTGTTACCTTATGCTATGATAATTACTAAAATTCTAATCTGTTCTTATTAGGAATAAAAATTTGTTGATACTTCTTAATTCTTGATATATATCTGCATATGCATAATTTTTTTTCAGTTAAATTACTCTCTGGTACCTTTATGCTATAACAATGACTAAAATTCTAATCTGTTCTCATTGAAAATAAAAATGTATCAATAGTTCTTAATTCTTAATACATAACTTCATGTACTTGGCTGTTTCAGCTATCTTACTCTCTAACCAGTACCTTAATAATAAAATAATAATCACTAGGATTTGATAGTGATAATTTTGATTATGATTGGAAGCCTTGAGTAGGCTCATATCATTGTGTTTAAGAAACATCCTTTCAATAATTTCTGCTTTAGCTGCAAAATTAAATTAATGTGATAACAAACAATTTTTTACAAATTGTGTTTCATTTCCTTTCATTTAAGTCAATAATATTCAAATATACAATAATATTATAATCCTGCTGTGTACATACACTGCTTTGAAAAATATTGCTTTATATATTAATATATCACAAAAGCATTCATAGAGATGCTCTCCTATATTGCATAACAGTGTCATTTTAAAAGCTTGGAATGAAAAACAATTGTGAAATAAATTTTGCATTGCATTCTAATATGAATTCAGATCCAGCTGTGGGTCTCAATTTGCACAACTGGCAATTTGCAGTGTGTGGACACAATTTTCATGGACAATAATAATAATAATAATAATAAATAATAATTATTATTATTATTATATTTGATATGCACGATACCTGGTGTTGTAACAAAATAGAACATTTTCTAGCATTTACTGCATACTTTTCAAACACAGCTCAAAGCATGTCACTTTTCTGTTCAGCTCAAATTTGCAAGTTCAGCGAGCATGCTTTTCTTACATTATTATTATTATTATTATTACACATTGAAGAAAATAAATACATAATTCGTAGGCATCAGACAAAATATTAGGACCATTACGCAGGCTTTTATCTGCAAAACATATGAAAATAGTAATTTATTACCAGTATATGTTATCATTAATTTTTAGCAGTAAATGCTAATTTCAAGGTTGTTTACTCACGCATTATAATTCTCTACATCAATAGAGCTTGGAACATTTCAAATGCGAAAGTATTATGAGTCGGATGTATTTAACAACATTTAATTCAGTGCATCTTGATCCCTGTCGTCATCTCCTGTTAACCGATCTCCTTTTAAAACCAGACTTTCAGTCCTCCCTCTCTCATCTTAAAAATTCGATCGTGTATTTGATGCATTTAGCGGCCAAATGACAAGCATAGATAGCATCAAAGCCTCGAACTTCTTTTCTTTCTGATGTCGCTTAAATCTAGAATTCAACGCCTGGTGGCCATGGAAGCTTGGCCCGCCATTTTGAAAAAGATTAGAGCCTGCGCTGAACGACCGGAAGTCCGTGAATCGCGGACTGTTACAATCTCGACCCCAGAGCTCTTCTCTTGACTGAGGGAGAGAAGAGCTCTGGGGAACCCTGAAACAAAGTGTCTTCTCATTGGTGTTCGTGAAGAACAATCAAAAGCGTTTCTAATTGGTGCATTCATGTTAGAGCGAGGAGTGAGCAGGCGCCGTAAGGTTCCAATAGCCAGTTTTTGGCTATAAGACCCCTACGGCGCATGTTCCCCTGCATAGAGTTTCCCAGAGCCTTGGGTCGATCCAAGGCTCTGGTGACGAGAATGGGACTGTTAAATTGGAACCTGCCAGAGCTTTTTGCCAGAGCTCTCGATCCAGGCGCTGGCCAAGAGGATCGCAGCTCTGGGAACCAGAATGGGAATTATGCGGATCGGCATCGCCGCATCCTGTCAGATGCCATGTGACCTAGGGGAGGGGCTGTGTCATGGCTTGTCGCATGCAAGTCTAACAAGTAAATCTGACAGGTGTTGTGCGAATGTAGAAGACGTATCCACCTCAACATCGTCTATGTAGGCATCAACGCAATCCAAATCTTTCAATACTACGTCAGTCATCATCCTCTGAAAGGTGGCGGGAGCTGTCTTCATTCCGAAAGGCATAACAAGAAACTCGTATAAGCCCCTAGAAGTAATGAACGCAGATTTCTCGATAGTTGCCTTCTCTAAAGGAACTTGCCAATATCCCTTCGTGAGATCAAGTGTAGTTATATACTTTGCAGCTGCGACCTTCTCTATCACTTTATCCATGTTTGGAATAGGATATGCATCCATTTTTGTGATCTTATTTAGCTTCCTATAATCGACGCAAAATCGGATAGTTCCGTGTCTGGTTTTGGAACAACTACAACGGGAAACGCCCATGGGCTGTTTGAGGGACGAATTAATTCCTAACTCTAACATCTTATCAATTTCTTTATTTACTTCGGTTTCGAGACTCTGCGGTATTCTATAGGGGGAACATCGTATTGGCAGAGAGTCGTCTATGTCGATCCGGTGAGTTGCCGCGGACGTTACGTTAGGCCTTCCAGAGAACACATCAGTGTATTCCTGCAGTAGCAACTCGACCTGGTTTCTATGAAGTTTTGATAGAGCCTTGGAGACCTCCACGTCTTCCTATGTTTCTTCGTTTGAAATTGGTGGAACATCTCGTTCATGTGGTAAGGGCATCTCGAGCGATTTTTGCAAGACAAGTGCAGCCATTTCATCACGACTCTGCCATTTACTCAAAAGGTTTATGTGATACGTACGCTGTAGTTTGTGTGCCTTGCCAGTATCGAGTTCGTAATTGAGCCCGTCGTTCAACACTTTAGTAACTCTGTATGGGCCTTGCCAGGAAACTTCCAACTTGCTACCTGGCGTAGGTAGTAAAACCAAGGCTTTGTCTCCAACTTCAAAACGTCTTCTGGCACTGTGAATGTCATACAGTCGCTTTTGCGTCCCTTGTGATTTCTTCAAGTGCTCTTGAACCGCCTGCTGTATCACTGCGAGTCTTCGTCTAATTTCGAGGACATGGGTAACCAAACCTTTCCCAGAGGGATGTTTTTCTAACCATGTCTCTTTTATAACAGCTAAAGGTCCCCTAACCATACGACCATACAGTAACTCGAATGGGGAATACCCAGTTGACTCACAAGGAACTTCCTTGTAGGCAAATAACAAATATGGGAGGTACTTATCCAAATGCGTCACCTGCTCTCGAACAAACGTTTTAAGCATCACTTTCAATGTACCATTGAAACGTTCCACTAAGCCATTAGCCTCTGGATGGTATGCTGAGGTTTTGATCCTAGATCAAACAATCGTACAATTGCGCCATAAGGTTACCAACAAAATTAGCGGCTTGATCTGAAACTATTTCTTCTGGGATTCCGACTCTGCAAAAATACTGGATAAGGGCATCAGCAATGGTCTTCGAATTGATGTTTCTTAGCGGTATGGCTTCGGGATAACGTGTCGCGTAGTCAACGATAGTTAAGATATATTTGAAGCCAGTTGTTGTTCGCGGTAATTCTCCAACAATGTCGACGGCTATCTTTCGAAAAGGTTCTGTTTCAATTTTTACAGGGTTCAAAGGCGCCCTTTGCGATTTCATTTTTCGTTGCACCAATTGACACTACGGGCAGGTTACACAATATTTGCGAACATCAAAGTTAAAACCGGGCCAAAAGAAATGGGCTACTATTCGATTAAGTGTTTTCGTGCTTCCCATGTGGTCAGCTAGGGGAATGGTATGGCCAACACGAAGAATTTCATCTCTATAGGCTTCTGGAACCACTATGCGATCGACAAACTTTACCCCATTATGAAAGTCTCCCAAAAACCTACGATGCAAAAGTAATCCTTTTTCAATAAAATAACCATCCGCTTCTTCAGGGGGCTTCTGAGACACTTTACTACAGGACTTTTCAAGTGTTACATCTGATTGCTGATCTTCCATAAGCTGGCACCTATTTCTATCCAGAATGTTATGTGCAAAATTCTCCATACGTGACTCCTGCTTCTCCTAACTTTCCGCATTCTTTTCTCGTTCCCAGAGGGCTCCTGCTCCTCAAAGAGTGTTGGCAAAACACCTTCTATCAGACCGTTATCCTTCTTTGTCTCTTCCCGCGACAAATTTCTAACTGCGAATGAGTTTTTTCGATCAATCATCTCATCTGCTCGCTTCTGCGCCTCCTCTAATGATTTTTGTCGTCGGGTCATTACGAATGCCTCGTTATGTTCCCAATCGTGAGCCAAAATAAATATTGTTTTCCCATTGAAACAATATATTTTTCTTGCATAGGGTCTGACCAAAAGACGACCTACCAAGTAGACAATCAACGGGTAGCCTGTCAATAACCCCCACCAATTCCTTGTACTTTCCCTGTTCACTCTCAATTTTCCACCCAGGCAGCTCCAGGCTAAAGGTATTACCAGCCGTTCGCCTGCTGCGGTTAAGAGAGTAATTTTTTCACCGGACAAAGATGCATCGCTAACGTATCTTTTATGAACGAGGGTTCTCGTTCACCCAGAATCGACAACCATCTCAGCTTGTTTGCCCGACATTCTGCCTCCAACATTGCACGCTGGGAACTCCAATTGGTCAGTCTTAAGTGGCGTCATACATAAAAGATACCCTTGTGAAGTTGTATTGCGAGTTCTTCCACAGTTATACGACATATGTCCCTTTTTACCACACTTGAAGCACGTCACCTCAGGCTTTGCATCCCTAACGCTGGGTGGAACAAATTTTTGGGGAACTACTGACTTTTAACCTTGTTTTGGTTGCGTTGGTGACGTACCCTCTTTTACGTTTAATTCCTTGTTTTGCTTAAAACCTTGCCCCCTACTAAAAGAAGCACATTTACCTGAAATTAGTGGACCTTTTCTTGCCTGAACGTGAAGATTCGAGAGATTTCGGAGATCCTCGGCGGCTTTTGGCTTCTGCTCCTTCAACCAAGCTCTCAGTTCTGGACTGACTGCATCTAGGAGTCTTTCCATCACTATCTGTTCTAAGATCTTGTTAGCATCCCCAGTTGCCTTGGCAACAGCCATCCAACGGTCCAAGTACCTTCGAGTTCTATTGCCCCATTGCACGAAGTCTTCATCTGCTGTTTTCTTGGAGGTTCTAAATCTATACCTATAGTGATCTGCCGTCAGTTGATACGCTTTAATAATTATGCCCTTGCTCTGCTTGTAGTCTTGTGAGGCCGGTTCTGGAATTTCTAGGTAAATGGATTTGGCCTTTTCTGTGAGTTTGGGAACAAGATTTCTAACCCACTCCACCTCAGGTAAAGATTGGGCCTTAGCTGTCATCTCGAAAATCCTAAAGAAATCATCTGTCTTCAGTTTCCCTCATTTCCCTGATTTTTATAAACTTGGTTTTTTTACGGCACTCTGTTGCCTATTCACGTCTCGAATGGTAAACTCTTCATTCTCTTGTTTAAGACTTCGCAGTCGTTCCTCTTCCCTAATGGATCTTTCCTCT
Organism: Montipora capricornis; assembly: GCF_036669925.1. Taxonomy (NCBI): domain Eukaryota; kingdom Metazoa; phylum Cnidaria; class Anthozoa; order Scleractinia; family Acroporidae; genus Montipora; species Montipora capricornis. Next base: position 44,614,038 of record NC_090888.1, on the reverse strand, counting down.
TCCTCACGTGCTTTCTGCCTTTCAATTTCCCATCTCTCCCTCTCCAATTCCCTTTCAAACTCTCTTTTCTCCCTTTCGGCGTCCCTTTCGTCCTGCATTATTTTCCTACGCAGTTCTAAAACCGCTAATTCTCTCTCTTGTAATTTCATCTGCTGATCAAAGCTCAATTCATTAAGTAATTCGGTCTTATCCTCTGTAGCACTAAAGTCCAGTTCCTTTGCCGCCGCGGGACTTTCTCCCCTCATAAGTCTATCCTGCATTCTCAATTTACTTGCTAAAGTTTTCACCTCGTCTTTTCTTACAAACAAAAGAGATCTTTTCCTTGCTTCAGCTCTAAGGTCTTCCAAAGACCAAGAATCATAGCCAGGACCTTTCGCAGCCATAATGCTTATAAATGCGGCGCTCAATTGTGTCTGAGGTGTGTGTGACTCCCACGGGAAAAGGATCCCACTCCTGACACCAAAAATATGTGATGGTGGGTTCGCACACAAAACGAAAAAAAACAATAAGACACACGCGCCCCTTCCCACAATTGCGCAACGCATAAGCATGAAACTTATAAACGAATATAATTTAAAGATTTTAATTTAGGAGAGGGAAATAAAAAAGAAAACCTAAACTTGCTTAATATTACAGACTAATTAGGGTACCTAAACTAACGTTACTTAAATAATTGTCTATTCCTTTACAAAACTTAACGATAATACTAATTATACTAATTACTTAACAAAGACAAAGTTTATTTGCGCCCGCGTACGCGCGGGGGCCGCAAATGACACTACAAGGGTGCAAATAAACAATATTCCCGAAAAAATTCATGTCATTATCATTATTATCAATAAACAAGGCCAAATGATATCAAGAATGCGAGTTTTAATAATACAAGCTAAGTGAATAACGAATTCAAAGTCACTTCACATCATCATGTAAGTGTTGATTGAACAAGCTATTAAAGAATCAACTCAGTCCAGTAAACTTATTTTAAATTACCGAAAAAATGCGTAAAATCGTCTATAAATAATAGGAATATCACAAAGTTGAAGCAAGAACCAATCAGCTGTAGGGCTGATAATGCATTAGCAGCCCGCTGTCAGTCTTTTGCGGCCCGCTGAGCGTGTGTTTTGAAGAGGCCGATTTTCTACTTGACGGCGTATATTGATAATAATTCATTTTAGTGCGTCGAGTGTGAGAAAGGCCGATATGTCTAATTCTTGTCGATATTCGAAAACAGTCTTGGCCTCAGTGACTTGTCTAAAATTCTCTTTTATGCAAAAGACATCACTTAAAGGTCTCAGGAAAAAATCGATTCAGATCCTTATAAACTCTTCCAGGACTCGGTCGGTGAAGACTGCCAGCAGTCTCTTGTACGCAAATCGAGCTGTTTTTGAATCGATCGATTTTTGTGACGTAATCGAAAGAAACGGCCGACAAAGGCTTAGGGAAGGGAAAGATACCCTTATCTCTCCCCTTCCCCAAGCCTCTCTCGGCCGATGCTCTTGTTTGTATGGCAAAACAATTGATTCGAAAATCGCGCTGCTCGACCGACATAGAGGGGACTTCAAGCGTTCTACCGTCGGCAAGAGAGGATGAAGTAAAAGAACGGATCCCCCATACATGGGCCTCTTCTAATGATAGTTTTTTTTAAATCTAATTTTAGCTACTCAGCTATTTTATAGAGGCACCTGATTGGCCAGTTGTAATAACGTAATGAATTTTTAAAATGCACAGCATTGGGAACGAGAATTTACAATAGCTTTGCGGAGCTAAAAATAGCTTTTAAAAAACTATGATGGGGCATGGGGAGCCGTTCTCTTACCTCATCCTCTCTTGGCCATCGGTCATGTTCCTTCACATTCCAGATTAATTTAAATACATAAAAATGTGCCTATTTTACAATTTAGACCCTGACGAGTCGATTTGAAGTAAGGACTACAAACAGCAAACAAGAGACTGTCCTCTTGAGAGAAATGTATTTATATCTTTAAAGTGTGGGCTATAAAACGAAAGAGAGAAATGATCCTCGCACTTATCTGGACATTTGAAGCAATTGTCTCTTATGGACACCTTCATACGTACCCCAGGTGAAGGTGTCTATACACCTTCTACCCCAGACACCTGAAAAATTCAGAGGGCTCCAACGGGATTCGAACCCATGACCCCTGTGATGCGGGTGCAAGGATCATTTCTCTTTCTCTTTAGAAGATAGTCCTTTTGCCACGTTTTTCTCGACTTACCTTGTGGACAACAGGAATAAACACCTCAAGTGTTTCTTTCCTTTTAAGACACCCGTCAAAAAGATTGGTTCATTCCTGTCACAATCCAGGGAAACAAACACACACACACACACACATACAAAACCCAATTCGTTGACGAGTGTAATCCTTTTGATTAAGGGTGGTCAATTAAGGTTAAACTCCAGGGCCTTGACGTTCTATCGGAGACATTAGGAAAGTAAAATAGCAACGACCTCGAGGAAAACGAGAAACAAAAAACAATACCTTGAAAAAGGAAAAAGTATTTCTGCGTTCTCGCCTGGTGCGTTTTGCATTTCAGTTCATCAGTCTGTCGTTCTCGTTCTAACAACGAGGGAGCTAATTAAATTTGTGGTTTATTTTCAACCCCCACACCGTCCACACCCAGTTAATTCGTGAATAGCCAGAGTATGACCAACGACTTGAAATGATTGTAAGTGAGTACGATATAACGGAACTATATTTGCAATATTTGTTCATTCAGGGCTGTAGTCCAAGTAGCCATGGTGTTAAATGTAAGAAGAAAAGAAGTGACTTCTGAAAGAACAATCTTGGGAAACAGCTGGAAAAATGTGGGACACAATAATCACTTTCAAAGGAAGGTGGCAACGGACACTAAGTTAATAAATGTTGTCGATTCGATCGAACGTCGGGGCTTACGATGTGAAATCGATTACGTATAAGAGTTCATTACATTAATGAGCTCATTTCGGGGGAGGGGAAGGGGTAGGCTAAGGGAACGACGGTAGTATGGGCCCCAATGCCCTGCCCCAAAAAACCATTTCCTTTTTTTCCATTTTCCTGGAAAAATCGTAAAATATTCTTAGCATCAATTAGGTATTAAAATTAAAATGCCTTCGTTCTTCGTTATAATCAGTAGAACCACGAAAATAGTAATCATATTGTAATAAATACCCAGCTGCTCTAGGATAGATGAACCTCTTAACCATATTGGGAACAAATACTCAGGAAAACGTCAGATAATAAGCTCAAGTTTATTCAACCTCATCCCCGAGATAATAAAGCCAGTCGACTGCAAGAATACTTTAACTTTTCACAGCTTGGAAGATTTTTACAACGAGTACAGACGTTTACAAATTCAAAATTTAACAGGTATCTTAGCAGGTATTAAGGACGTTCGCGCCAAAATCTTCCTACGGTGAGATTTTCTTCATTTCTCGCCTAGAGTTAGGTCATAAAGTACTTACTCCAAAAATGAAAAAAAAATGGGGGTCACCGACCTTTTTTCGGAGAAAATGGCAGTGGAAAAATGCCTTAATTTCGAGAAATCGGTCATAACAGCGAGACGTAGGCTCATCTGCTCATCCATCGAAAATCATAAAAATAAACTGTTGGAGTGAAAGTTTCCGTGCATAGGTTTTTAGGAGTGAGATTTTTAGATAATTGTATGCCGCTAGGGATGTGGTAAACAGTAGAGTTCATCCTCGACGAGCGTTTTCGTAAGCTCTATCCGTTACAACCACCACCAGAATTCGATGGCACGAGGAAAGAAAATGTTAAAAAAAGATAACTTCTTACGGTGAGAATTTTTTCATTTCATCATATTTTGTAGATAGTAAGTAAAGTAAGTGATTTATGATTAAAAAAATAGGGGTCACCAATGATCTGAACGAGTAAAATCGATGTGATTTTGCAAAGCTTTTGGAAAAGTTCGTTTGTCACGCTTTTGCGTGACCTGTCGGGCAAGGACTGGAACTCAAGAGAGGATCGATCGTTGAAGAGATGAAAGGTTTTTACCGAAAAAAAAAACCTTTCTCGAGCATAGCAACGAAGTTTTAAGCAGGGATCATCTTCATTTGGTTGGTGTTTTGTATAATATCTCTCCATTGCCGTCATGCTCATCCTCTGGAGGGTGTTTTCGTGAAATTCAATCGCTGATTGTTTCCACGCAGGTCCGCACTATTCAAGCGGACGAGGACGAAAATACTGCTCAATTTTCACGAAAGTAAAGGAAAAGAACTGTAAAAACATGCATTTACTTTGAACTTAAGTTCGTAGGGTAATAAAAACATTAAAAAGAAACAGCCCCATTAAATTTACGCAACGGTTCGTCCTCGAGTTTTCCAAACTTTCAGCCACTAGTCTACTCGATCAGCTACCTTTTCCAGAGCTTTTCCATCCTCCCGCTCACTTCTCTTTAAAGTTTCATGATGATTCGGAAATAAATGAGCCATTCTTTTGCCGGCCTGGAATTTTTTCCTCGGCGTTTTTGTCGCCATGTTATTTTGACTGATGCTTGAAAAACTTGTATGAAAGTCAAGTAGACTAGTGCACGACTGATAAAACCTCGCGAATATCAGTCGTGCAGTAATCTACTTGACTTTCATAAATATTTTAAATCAATTTTCACTGATCACGATCTTCTCTGATCCAACGCTGTGCAAGACCTATCGTCCACGGTTTTTGCAAAGGTTTTAAAACCTCAACTTCACTAAAGCTCGAAGTAATGCGTGACATATTGCAGTCGCGTTACCTGCGCAGTAACGTTGCGCACAAACAATTAGCGCGAACGTCCTTAAGCAACGCCTCACCATGCTTTGTACAAAACATTAAAAAGTAAGACGATCATGGTGAATGTATAGGAGAATACAGAAAAGAAAAATTTTACCTCGCATTTAAGCAAGTCGACTGAGATGGCATTTCTAACAGGAGATAAAAGACTTCTCATGTGAGAGTGGAGGACTTGAGAACTTGAGCGTGCATGTTAAAACAGCCTTTTCCAGCAGGTCAGAGTTGTATGATAACGTGCAGTTGTTGATAACTTTACAATGATAATAAACTTAGTGACTGCGAGGAAGCCCTGCCGCTAGCTGTCTTGAAAAAGGAAACTGGGGTAAATAGGAAAAAGTTTTCCGATAGTATATTTGAGAGATTAGAGAGATTTTGCATCACGGTCACGTAAAACGTAAAACGGCAACCGCGTAAGCTTTTCGTGACCCACGGCAACTGGATGGGAATTGACTGTTAATCTCGAGTATTTAGTCAAAACAGAAACAAAAACTCGGAGTCTTTTCAAACATTCTTTATAGAAAAAAAACTTAATACTATGAAATGAAAATCCTTACCTGTCAAATTTTGCGAGTTTCGATGACGCTATTTTGTAAGTCAACAAGAGAGTCAACGTGTGTTCATGCATGAAGAAAATTGCGGTAAGGAATCATAGTTACGTGGTCACTTAAGCCGTTCACGTTTCACGTTTCACGTAAATCTATCTATTTACAGCAAACGGCAAACGCCAGGCTGAAATTTGCACTTTGCCAGAATTTTTATTTTACTTTACTGAGCTCTTTTTTTGCCTGTTATCGATATTGTGTAACTTCTCAAGGAAAGTTAAAAAAGAGAATTTTTGTGCCATTCTTGCAAGCAACAGCCTGTTGTTTCACTTAAAGGCGATCCTAATAAAATCTCCCAATGAAGAGAAAATGTACAAAGCCTGGATTCTTTCTCAGCCTTCTTTTGAAATGGGATTATTTTACATATGAGACATTTCTCGCCTTAAGTCTGCATAATTTTTATACTGTACAGTACCCATGTTGAGGACATTGTATCATTTACAACAAAGTCCACGTCTACAAGTACATTGAAAACTTTTGGGGTCTGAATATTTAAATTTTCATTCATTTCAATTAATAAAAATGTTACTTCAATTTGATTCCCCTGATTTTTTTTTTTTTTTTTTTAATAAAAATAATTTAATTCTTAAGGTATGGCTTAAGATAAGTGTTACGTGGATGCACTTGCCAACTCGTGCTCAACTCCAGGCCTTGATTCCTCGGAGGGAATCTGAAAAAGATACAAAATAAAAGACATATGTGGCTACTAGCAAAACACACTATTTGTGAGAGAAATGCCTCAAAATTCCAGCAACGATTTATTAAATGAGTGACAAAAATATTTAGAAATGAGATTCTCGGATGACTCTTAAATCGATTAGCAACGCATTGCATGCAATCAAATCATGGTTAGTGGGACCACTTTGACAAGGTTGAAATGATTTTCCAAATATCAGTTAGCTCAAAATCAACTCCTCCTACCCAGGAAAAAACCCGAGTTCACTACCTGATCAAACTATAACAGCCAAACCCCAGCGGGTCATGATATTTGCGAACAAAAGCGTTGTTACTTTCTAAGCCTGTTTGAAAAAAAAAGACAAAATATCCGGGCAAGAGTTATTCTCCTACATCC
>NC_090888.1:44582580-44600080 GCF_036669925.1 Montipora capricornis | reverse complement strand
CGAGGACAGTCATCACTAAAACAGCAAACGGTTTGAAGCCAGGAGTCACATAAAAACTTGATCAAGTAAGATCTTCCAGCTGGTCAAAGTAGTCCTGAGAAGGACTAGAGTTGTTGGTTACTTTGACTGAAGTTTTGATAACCTGACCGAAAGTCACCCTCAGAGTCAAGGCTCTGGAACGTGAGTCAATAACATGCAGTCCTCCTTCATTAAGTTTTGAACACTTTTCACTAATATCATCCAAACAAGGCGGTTTAGGCTTTCAGATGCGAATACAGTTCCGATGAGAGGCTGATCCATTGGTACACGATACGTTAAAATAACAATATAAGGGAAACACATATCGTAATATTGGCTGAACGTCGGTAATTACCTGCTTTATAGCTTCCAAATCTTCCATTTTCAAAATAGCCAGAATTTTGTCAGCAGAAGATGACTTCTTCCAGCAAAACGTATCAGAGTGAACTGCACTCAGTCCTAAACGAAGTTTTTCTTCCTGTAAAGTAGACCGATATACAAAGTCACGTAAATGCTATTAGCAGAGCGACGGATTGAAACGACAAAAATGGTGGGCAACTATAACTTGCTACAATAGGACAAAATGCTAAATTGGCAAGAATTTTCGAACAGCACGGTTTGACAGAAAAAAGTCGCTCTGACATAAGGCCTATTGACATGCCACCTTCTCATACATGATTTTGATTTCGCCATCATTAAAATCTTCTCCGTCTTCTAACCAGTACTAGAATGTTTTTTCTAAAATAATCATGCACACTTGCTTCCTTCGTATTCAGCTGTTTAATCACGAGTTAAGACGACAAATTTGTGGGACGCGTTTCTTTACATCCCCGTAAAAAATAACCGGTTGCCGAAAGCCATCCGTAAAACTGCAGTCCATTTATTTATAATCCACTTGTGCGTCACGATCTGCTCTTTTAAAAACATTTCCCATTTAACATGTTTTCAAGACAAGAGCAAAGTTAGCACGCCCTTAAACGTGTACCCTTTGAATATACAAGAATATAAATACCGAAATATCGCGTGAAAAATTTGGAGCTTTCCACAAAAGCAAGCCGACTTAACCATCTTTCTCGTTCTTTCTTTTACTTTGATAGCAAATCTTTTGATTCAAGTAATACCTGTAGGAAGCTGGATCTGCTTTTAGACGGAGCCCTCGTAATGTACAAAAAAAGTTGCTGGCGAGGATGCCTGTGTCCATAGATCTCAGTTTGTTGGACACAACTGAATACGTCTATCAAGTACAGGTCGTCCTCGTTGCATAGTTCCAGACAAGATTTTTGCTCTCTCAAGGGAACTTCGTCCGACATCACGTTAAAAACTACATGAAAGAAAACAAAGAATTGGGAATATTAGTTAGCCGTGTTACATTAAGATCAATATAGGCAACAAGGAAGTTACTGGTTGTGATACTTTTTCAGGTATACTCTTCGTCTTAATTAACTGCGAGGTCTGTTTAAAGGGTTTTGAGAAACAACACAATAATCCACAAAAGTTAAAAAAAGAGCAACAGAACTGAGGGTTTCAGATTAATTATATCATGGAAACAGAACATGAATAGTTTAGAAGACCAAAATCAAACTGCTTGAGCAAATTCAGTATGATATATCAGGAGCATGGGAATCCAAGCGGTTTAATGAAGGAAAACGCTTGGTAAGTAGACCAGCACGTTGGAAAGCCAAATGGGAACAGTATTTTATTCAGCAAAGGCCAACTTAACGTTAACAAAGGCCCCAGATCCCGATGGGCGGATCTAATCAGTGATATTTGTATTCGACAAAAATGATTGCGCTAGATAGCCTCGATGACACGGTTAGACCAATAGACACTGGTAATGGACTCCCTGCTAAATTTAATAAGAGTCCCTTATGGTCTCCTACCGTCTGCATGACACAAAGCCAAGGGCTTCGGATGTCACTGTCGACCAATGGCTTGACCATCGAAACTTATCAGGACCAACGTGTTCAACACAGCCAAGGATAATCTCGGCTTGTCAAACTGAAAAACAGAAGACTCGCCACAGATCTCGTTTCTTGTTATTTAGCTTGTACTAACTGCACTCCAAATAATAAATTCGTATATTTACCGTCATATTCTTTGGATTGTGCTATTTCTTAATGCTTCAACCTCAATAAAGCATGGTGGCTTAAATCAGTGAAGTCTCGTGCCCAGGACACGCGCCGATGAACACTGTCACGGGGAAGTGTTACCACCATTTGTTGAAACTCGACAAAATATCGCTTTTCTGATTGGTCAATGAGAACTTTCAAAACATTACTCGTGCCCATAAATCACGAAATGTGCTCGCGTTCACTGCACTCGCGCGATTATTTATTGATTGATTGATTTATTTATTTACTTTTCTTATACCCTGCATTCTTAATGGTCCTGAAAACAGGTGGAATATTTCTATCTTGCCCTAGAACCGTACAGAATCGATTCATGATGAATCGCCGCGTCACTGACAATACGGAGTTTAAGATCTACGACGCGACGGTGACGAAAACGTCATTTAAAATTGCAAGTTCAGGTTTATTTATCTTTTTCGTCATTATGTCGGTTTGGCTAACTTCTAAAAACTAGTGCAACTTTCCAGGAACTGAATTAGGAGGTGTGGCGTTGAAGCTACGACAGACAATTCAAATTCGCTGCCTTGTGTTCACGTTTTCCGTAAAACTTGAGAATTGGTCATTTCACGTCGCAGATTTACCGAAAACGAGAAAGAAATGTGCAAAAATGGAAAATGCACGTGTAGAGCGTGCAAAGCTATTGTTTTGCTCATTAAATATGCAAAATCTGCGACATTTTCGTTGCCGTCGCGTCCTAGATCTTAAACTCCCTAATCTCTTTGTAGCACGTTGATGTAATAATTTGGTGGTTTTAGGATTTTAAAAACTATTACCACTTTCTTTTGAGTGCTTCACCTCTTATGTGAGGAAATTGAATTAAGTCGAGAGACAAGACCGATCATCGCCTGAGTGATCAAGGTGACTGACCTGTCACGACGCCAAGAGATGTTTTTAAATCACGTAAATAATTAGAAGATCGCCAGTGCTATCTTCCCGACAGAAAGTCACGTTAGCAAGAAATATGCCAAGAGTTTATCATTGGAGAGAGAATTTGCGTTTCAAAATCGGCTCGGGTGGTAAATTGACAGTTCCAAAGTGAACAACTTATAAATATTGGTGGTTTATTCTGGGCTGAAAATTGACTCTTTCGTACCTATTTAACACAGTAGCGCAAATCGCAACTTAAAGTTCCACGGAAATTGTAGTAGCTTTATGTAGCATTAGGTTACGGTCTATATATTTCAGAAAGTTTGGGTTACACGAAAAATACATGACAGCGCAGAAGTCTTTGTCAACATCTCTAGGATATCAATACGGTATACACACCAAGCCGTAAACAAATTCGGAATGCATTCGCCGAAGAAAATAAACGATTGTAAAGCTAGAATTTTAAACTACTGGAGTGAAACTAGATCGCGAAGAGCTTCAAGATCGAATTTTTTTTAACAACGAAGATCAAAACAAAAATTAGGTTTAATACGAAGAACTTTACATGCGTATAGCTTGCGCTGTTTTCGCTACTTGTACGCCAATTATATAAACCGCAATAAAGTTCTTTAGAGACAATGGCAAATTATCCGCAAAATGCCGGGTTTAGAATATTCAATTCGCAGAGCAAGGCTTCTTTCTTTCTTGTATCGTTACCGACTTAAAGAAATTAAATGTTAAAAACACGAACATATAAACCTTGTTGGCAATCCTCTGTGGTCTTCAGAAGCTCAAACATTTACTGAATACAGTGTCCAAAATAGTCGAGGACACCTGATCAATTCCTCGACAGTTTTGGCATAAGCCGGTTTGACTTCTTTACTTGAAAACAACCTCTATTTAAAACCTGCGGCGAATCTTTAACCGGTCTCGTGATCTCAGCGTGGATTCAGACAACGAAACGGAAATTTACACCGTGGGGAATCCCCGACGCGTGTGTATTAGTTAAAGGTTAAAATCGCGTGAGCATCTGACGAAGTTGATGCCAGATCACGCGCGGTATTGTTTATTTACGAGGCACGAGCATGTTGCGGCTTTCTATGCTAAGCTATGTTTAATGCGATGAAGAGGCAACCGGCTGGCTCAACATATGTTTTAAAGGAAAATACATTCCACAAACAAAACCTCGTCTTAAAAAATATACTCTGTTTATCAATGAATGCATTGTAGAATTCACCACGAAAAAAACCAAAAGGAATAATCCGAAGCTATAAATTACTAGTAGAAAAGAGAACACTCAAGATATAGTACTTACTTCTGTGACTAAAAAACCTCTGTACACGTCTAGATCTGCAACTGAAACGTTAACAGGCTGACCCCTTTCTGCACAGTGTCTTCAATACATGCGACGAGTAGTTTGGCGGGATCCGTTATGCTAATGAATTCGCACCAACCAAATAACTTAACAACCGAAAGTATTTTAGGAAATAAAGAGAGCCCAAGAAGAACGATTTTTTTTTTCTAATGACGTAAAAGAATCTGTTTTAAAACGGCTGTCATTTAGAAGGTTTCTCCAAGTCTAGTTTTTCATTGGATTTTGCCAAAGGAGGGCATTGTTATTAAATTTACATCTGTCAAAATATACTTGTCAGTAAATCAACAACTTGTCGGGAAAGTACCCTGTGCAATTACAGATCCATCGAAAGTCTATGCGACGGTGTTTTTGAGTACTTCGTCTGGGGATTCCCCTGGTGAGTGTTTGCGGCTTGAGTGATCTGCATAAAATGCTTTCGAAAGCGTTTTCAGTTTCAGTGGGAAAAGGTCTTGTTGAAATCATTAGATATTTCGTTGTATTTTTTAAACCACAAATAAGATAACTTAACTTATAAGTCTTGGAAGGAAATACTTGGATGAAGGTTTCGAACATAACGGTGCAATCGTGCAAATGTTAAGTGAAACATCGCGACCGATCACCACAGGTTTCATAATTTTCGAGTTGCTATTCGAGGTTGAACTAGTTAATAAAAGTTTTGCAAGTCTTGTTAAAATGATAACGAGTGTTGAAGGGTCTGGAATGTGCAACGCAGCAAAATTTCCGCTTGGGAAAAACCCCGAGATGTTGGCTTTCCTTTCTTGGTAATAAGATAAAAAAACAAAATTGCTCTCCAAGGAAGTTCCAATTCATAACAATAAATAATAAACAAAACTGAAAATCCGGCGTGAAATATAATATGAGGTCAAGTTGATCGCTCTTCTTAAGGTGTGATTGGCTGTGACTTGTAGATGCTACATAAGTAAAGGGAACATAACAAGTTCTACGCAGTACGTCGCAGCCTCGCAAAGAAACGGTGCTGTCACTCTACGGAGTTAAAAAACCAACACATTTGACTATGGGTAAGCTTTGAAGATAAATGAAGTAGACAACATCTCGATTTTGTCGGCGACGGCGTTTTCCTAAAAACTACAGCTGAGGAAGGCCATTCCTTTTTTTTCCTTTTTTTTTTTTGTGAAGGACGTCCGGCAGCAGAAAACCGCTTTTTTCGCGTTGTCAACAAAAATGTCCTTGTTTAAGTCCGTTTTTTCCTTTTCACTAGATAAAATTTCAGTTAGTGTGTCTGATTCACTGGAAACGACAACAACTGAATTTATAATTACACAATTCGTTTGAAACTTTAAGGAAACAAATTCAGTGGAACAACAGTAACGCATTAGGTTCGAGCATTTGTGACACTGCGCCAAATTTGGCCGTTGGCAAAACCAGGATCGGATCGGATCGGATCGGATCGGACCGGACCGGACCGGACCGGACCGGACCGGACCGGACCGGACCAAATGATTAATAAATGTGGACAGTTTTTGTATGCAAGGGCCAGCTGAACAAAGTACAAGTGCCGGATCTTGGGAGATCTGACTAGCAAATAATATTTAGACTAAAAACAAAATAATTATGGAAGGCTGGTTGTACGGCTCTGAGGATATATAGTTTTTGTTTGACCAATATTTCGTCGGGTACGGCCCGACTTCTTCAGGGAGTTATTTACGAGTTATGAGTTAACTCTCTGAAGAAGTCAGGCCGTGCCTGACGAAAATTGGTCAAACAAACACTATACATCCTCACAGCCGTAAAACCAGCCTTGCATACTTATTTTGTTTTTAGTCTTAATAAATGCAGTTTACGCCAACAGATATAGTGTAACCGAGTTTTCCTTTTATTTTCAGGAGCCGGTAAGACGTCAGACCACCGAGAGTTCTTCGAATTAATTTATCGGGTATCGGATGCCGCTTCACGAGCAAAATGACTTCACAGTGTTGTTACTCACAAGCCATCAATCAACGAAATTGTCTCAGGCGTTCTCGATATTCTGATTGGTTGTTTAGATATCCGCATCTAAGGTTGGAGTAGCCAAAAATATGCGAGGTATGTTGTGTAAATGCACGCCATGAGAAATTATTCTAAATATCGGAATCTCCTGACAAGCTTTTGTTTGATTGATGGCTTGTGAATAACAACACTGTGAAGTAATTTTCCTCCTGAAGCGGCATCCGATACCCGATAAATTTAACAGAAGAACCCTCGGCGGTTTCACGTCTTATCGGCGCCGATCCTAACACTTACCAAAAGATATTTATAGTAAAACTACATTTACTAAGCTTTCTTCTGATGTTTAATTTGTTATGATTTTATTGAAACTAACGCGAGTACGAACTTTTTTCCGGAAGGACACTCGCGAAGGTGGGAAGTAACCTTAACTGGTGACCCAGGGATTTCATGTGTCTATTGGCAGGAATTTTGATATTGAACCAGTCCGGGTTTTGTCGATCCGGTCCGGTCCGGTCCGGTCCGGTTCGGTCCGGTGCGGTCCGGTCCGGTCCGGTCCGGTCCTGGTTTTGCCAGCGGCCGCCAAATTTTGCGTGAACGAACAATGATAAGTCCGTGTGCCAGATAAGAGTTTAGACTAGTTTAGATGTTTTAACGTTTATTTATAAAACTCTGTACGTCTAAGTCAAATCTTTTTTCAGAGTAAAAAGGAAAAATACTCCGCGGACTGGCAGATACTCTTCAGAGCGGTGTGTAACGGTCGGGTTTGGCATATTGTAAAAGATAGACTGGCTTGGATCTTTAAAACGTGGACTGGATTTGTAAAAGATGGATTTGTAAAACATGGATTGTTGCTACCAATTCATACACTGAAAATTATTCCTGTTTATTTTCTTTTTTTGCGACGTTCTGCACGCTTTTTTTCGTGTTTACTGGGTGCACAGTGTTCACTTTTTTTACGTATTTGAGTTAACGGAAAAAGCTTGGTCCAGATATGGGCAGTTACTATAACAAATCTGGAAAACGTTTCTGTTCCTGCTATGAGGAATTTAAACATTTCAAGGACATTGCGCTTAGATAGAATCCACTGTTTTATTCATATTTAAAGTAAAATTTGAACATAATGTCAACAAAGCAGAACCTATCCTTTTGCGAACATGATCCAAAATGAAACTATCTTGTCATTTCCTAACCTGTCTCAACAAAAGTTTACAGCTGTATAAGTAATGAAGCCTAATGCTTTATTTTTCGACAACACATGTTCGTGCTAAATTAACCTTTACGTCTTTTTATTTATTTATTTATTTAGCTTCGCCTAACTGGAATACAATATAAATTTATAGGTAAAAATAGAAAAAATAATACAAGGAGAAAAGAAAAGAAAAAAAAAATTATTAGGCGGGGAGACCACTACAGCATAGCCAATTACAGTGGATCCCTCGTTAATTATTTATATAAAAATACTTAATAACTAAAGCTACTAATATGTAAGCATGAAACTTGAGAGGAAACAAAGCGGAAGTCCAAATTGCTAGAAGCAGCACGTTAGCGGGCATAGGAGAGACCTCGCTGTGTTACACCTAGGACAGATTGTTCTCCAGGTTCTAATGTCGTCAACGTCGTACAAGTTCAGAGCCTTTTTATAATATTGATGTAATAAACTTTTAAATGAAGCTAGAGAGATGTGCCTTGTGCGTAGCTCAGCGGGAAGAACATTCTATGCGCGGCACGCGCGTATGAAAAATGAACGTTGATAGGTAACAGTTCTACATCGGTTAGGAATATAAGTAATAGCACTGCTGCTCGATGTCCTAGTAGATCTCGCAAATTGTCTAGTTACAGGTAAAGCTTCACTGTCTACGAAAACTAAGTTATTAACAGCTTTGTAGAAAAAAACCATGTCCAAATATTCATGCCAGTATGAGATGGGTAACAGATTTGTTAGTTGGAGGCGGGTCTTATAGGTTACATCACAGCGGAAAGATAGCTTCAAATTTAGTTTTGTTGCACGGCGCTGCACGTTTTCAACTCGTTTAAGTAGGCCAATAGACTGTGGTGACCATACTTGGGTTGCGTAGCCGAGATGGCATCGGACGATAGAAAGGTAGAGTGTGCGACGCGTTTGGGTGCTTTGGATGTACCTAGAAACTCGACGCACCCGGAGGTTGAAGTGTTTAAAAAATCGAATGTTATATCTCCTAATTTAACAACTTGTAAGAGGAAATTGATTTACTCGGATCACGAGAAAAGATATTTCAATCTTATATTAGAAAGAAAACCGACCAAACGATAACATCACTAGCAAATGTGGTTCTCGGTAGCGTTGCTTTGAAGCGGCGGATTCACCTTTCAACTTCTTGATGCAAACATGACGCTGCATTTCTCCAAATTTAAAATCCGCCAAATAGACGGACCCAAATGTCCCGCTTTTAAGCTCTTCTATAATTTTTACTGAACTCCATGACAACTCTGGAACTCAAATGCACGACATCGTTTTTTCGTCAGAGATAGAAGCTTAAAAGAAGCTGCTATCTCTTTCCTCGCACAATCACCTATCTTCTCCCGCGAAAAATTAAGATATGCAAAATTATTTTCGTCAAAGGTCTACCTTAAAATTCGCCTCGCGGGGCCGTGAGGATAAAATCAAACATGTTTGATATTTTTGGCCTCGCGAGACAAATTCCTCAATGTGTGCGGCCATCGTGAGAATCGGGCTGAGCTTGGTTTAATCAAGCAGCCAATAAAAATACATGGCATACTCACGTGACTCCAGCGGTTCAGGATGCTCGTGGTGTCGGAGAAGAAATTCCGACGTCACTGAAGTCACGTGAGAATGCCATGTATTTTTATTGGAGGCTTCATTGACCAAGCTCAACTCGATTCTCAGGATGGCCGCACACAATGAGAAATTTGCCTCGCGAGGCGAAAAATATCAAACATGTTTGATTTTTTCCTCACGGCCTCGCGAGGCGAATTTCTCACCAAAAGTTCCCCGCACACGGTGAGAAAACGGCTGAGCAAACCGGCTGGCGAGGCAGTTTGCTCAGCTCTTTCCTCACCGTGTGCGGCGGGCTTAAGAAATAAAAAATATAAGCACGAGGGAATTTTTTTTTGTTTTTGAACACGAGAGAATGCTTAATAGCCGTAATTACTTCTCGAATGTTCTTAAAAATTGGCATATGCTAATATTACTCAACAATGCACCAACAAAAAATTTTTTCAGTACTTATTTAAAAGTCGAATAAAATGACAATAAAATAAAGCAATTAAAATGAAAATGGGATAGACAAAGAAATAAGCAAATCATGTCAACAAACTATCCAACCACTATACACCCCAACTATACACCCTTTTAATAAGTCAGGATGTTGGCTTTCCCTTAATTGGAAATATGATAAAATAACAAAATTGTGATGGAAGGAAGATTGGATTCACAACAATAGATAACAATGACTGGAAAATTAAAAATCCGGCGTAAAATATAATATGAGGTAATGTTTATCGATCTCCTTGAAGTGTAATTGGCTATAACCTTAGGATGACATAGATATAAAGTGACAGCAACATAACAAGTTCTACGTAGTACACCACAGCCTTGCAAAAAACAGTACTGTCACTCTGCGGAGTTAAAAAACACATTTGGCTATGGGTAAGCTTAGAAAATCCGTGAAGTAGACAATATTTCAATTTTGTTGGCGATCACGTTTTCGTAAAAACAACACCTAAGGAAGACACATCCTTTTCCGTATTTTTTTTTCCTTTTCTTTGTAGGGTGTCCAGCAACAGCAAACCGCTCTTTTTCGCCTTGTCAACAAATATTTTCTTGTTTAAGTCCGTTTTTGCTTTTCACAGGATAGAATTTTTTTGTGTCTGACTTACTGGAAACGACAACAACTGGATTTATAATTATATATATACTATTCGATTCAAATTCAGTGGAACAAAAGTAACGCATTCGGTTCGAGCATTTGCAGACCGTGTGTCAGATTAGAGTTTAGACTAGTTTAGATGTTTTAACGTTTATTTATCAACCTTTATAAGCTTTTGTACGTTTTATTCATTTCTTTTTGCAGCGTAAAAAGGAGAAATACTCGGACGGCTGATATTCTTCAAGGCGGTGTGTAACGGTCAGGTTTACCTGATATCCGATCGATGGCATTATTCATACTAGCCTGCGTAGCTGTAGACTGCGCGCGAGCAGTCTCTCTTTTGCTCTAAATCGTTGAAACGAACGAACACTTCAAAATGGCTGAAACTGCGGGTCGCAAATACCGCTTTCTAACCAAAGCCCGCGGTATTTGCGACCCGCAGTTTCAGCCATTAAAAGTCCAGAGTAACAGAGACTGCTCTCAGTCTATCGTAGCTGGCGGTATTGAGGGGCGCTGTGAAATTAATTTTTCCTCTCGCGCCAACAATACCAAATTAATGCCGGCACTTACGCAGGCTACCCACATACAAGCACTGCAGATTTGTGCCTTGTGGTAAAGATACGGCCTTTCAATCAGTTCATTTTGGGACGGGGTATTGAAACAAAAATTGCTTCCAAGGAATTGGTGGTTTATGAAAAACGGTTGCCTGAGATAGGTCTATTCGCAAAGGCAGGTTTGCCAGTTCTTGCGAAGGACTTGGAAATTCAATCCACAAAAGTTAGTTTTCAGAATGTATCACATTTGTTTTGTTTCAGTTGACCAACAACAGGTCAACAACGACCGGGGCTCAAAATACGTTCAAGTCAGCTGCTGTTACGAAGTCAAGAAAGGACAAGACACTGTATCAATTGAGCACAGCTGTCTGGTGAACGCAGGTAACACATGGATTATCGATGTGAAATGTCGACCGAAACAAAGTCTTGTCAAAGCGCAAACTGGACAATCAGACCGCTGGAGAAGCCTAAAGGAGGTTTACCCTGATGCAAAAATAGTACACAAACATAATGACATCGAAGTAACCCTTCCAGTGCTACCGGAAGACATTGAAATCGCTGCTTTTGGACGACCAGGAAAAAACGACAAGAAACGAATGCAAATGGTGGTTCTTGCAGAGCAGCCAAGGCAAGGACAAGACTGGAAGATTTTGATCTATCTGGTAGATGATACGACAACAGCATGTAAGGTACTTCTGCATTCCCTCATATTATTTCTCTATGGCTTCACTCCAATTTGTCTTGATAGACCAATTTCGATATATTAAAATTCAGTCCTAAACAAAAGGCATCATCTCGAGACTCTGGGGAATAAACTCATACAAATCCTTATATTTATTCCCCGGAGCCTCGAGATGACGCCTTTTGTTTAGGATTGAATTTTAATATATCGAAATTGGTCTATTAGCGTTCTCTCTTTGGATTGCCCTGAGTACCAGCTTTTTTCGGTTACCAATGTTTATACTATAGAGTTTTCCATTGTCTCAAGCTTCTACAGTGCGCTTGATTTTGCGTTTGACTTTACTGAATGCACGTACTAGTCTCCATGTACAGTGGTTGTATGTCTTCTACGCTACTCTCGGGATGGGGGGGGGGGGGGAAGGGGGAGAGGAGTTAGTCGAAGGCACTTAAGTTGAAGGCCAGTAAGTGGTAGCAATCACAGAGCACTATTTTATCGGCGACTATTCGAGATCTGTATTACATTTTTTAAGTAGTCGACCTAACGTCAGTACACGCAGCCGCATCTGTTTTGAATTATGGTGAACCACGATTCTGAATCAATACATTTTGCTGCAATAATCAGCAGGTGTGCCAGAAAGAAGAAGAAAGACATCACAAACTTCTGGTTCCAGTGGCTGGGATCTTTGTGTCCAACAGTGATGAGGATATCATAATTGAACTCCATGCATTAGAACACGGATGGAAGATCAAAGGAAGTAAAGTGAAGGTAAGCAAAAAGTGATAAAGTTTTGAACAAGTAAACCATTTTGGCAATTGGTTTAGGCTGCTCTGAATCCACTCCAAAGCCGATGTTTTAATTTTTGCATTGAGTTTTATCAGAAACCCATAAGGGTTGAAACGTGTAACGGCCCGTTGTGTGCTGGGAAACAAGCTTCTGAATATTCAATTTGCTAAGTACCATATTTGCAACAACAAGAGAGAAACATTTAACCAATCAGTTCGCAAGAACACCGTGATGCAATACCACCAATGTTTTCGCGCGAAATTAACTGGAGCGAGGGGATTCCAAATATGGTATTTAGCACTGAATATTCGGAAGCTGTGAACGCGCGTTACACGTTGGTTTTATCTTACCCTGAGAAATCACTTTCCTGCAACAAAAAAATCTCATTTATAAGCGTTTAAAGACAAATGACTATACGGTTCTTTTAGATGGCGTTTTTGTTGTCATGTTAACCTATTACGTCACCTTGATGAGTACATCTTATTAAGCAATTATTGGTGTTTCATTTGGTGCCAGAACACGGATTGCCGTTCTGTTGTAAAAGTAATCCTGCTAAAGAGACATTCCCTCCAAATTGTCGAAACTGGCATGAGACACATTAACTTTTCCCGAAATTTTACGATCCTGGAGGAATCATTTCCGGTGCATTGTCCCGTCAAAAAACGTATAATGGTAAAATTACTACTATAATACTTCAATTCTAAAGGCAGAGTTTGATTGTAGATTAACCGGCGTGGGAAAATTAAATAAGCGTTATCACGTCGTCAGATCGAATCATTCTTTAATGTACAAAATGAAACAGATAAAAGAGATGACTAATTCGTTACCCCATAGGCGCAGGCGTAGTTCCCTTAATTGATTAGGGCCTTCCTTTCGGTGATGGGCTGGCCAACCGGATTCGATCCCTTGTGACCTGTGCCCTTTAATCCGCGTAATGATTTCGTTGAAGTGGGTATTCAGAATTGAATTTCGTGCTTAAGTCTGTAGCCTTTAGATGTAAGCACTTATTTCAGTCATGGTTTAGGGCTGCGGTTTCAAGTGATTAGCTACCATGTATGGTCAAAGATTGTCCTGCTTGGGCTAATTGTCTTATGGGCGAATTGTCCGACTCTAGTTTTTTTAAACAACCTAAAAAATCAGGGCCCGGCGTTCTCGGCCCTGCATGGTGGAATTAAAGCCCTGTTTATACCGGCAAGTTTCAGTCCTTGACAATTATCATTGCTCGTGCATATGATGGACAATTTTTCCTCGACAAGTTCTTCTTCAAAAGGAATAATTGCTCGTGTAGACGATGAACAAGTTTAGCCTGTGTCTGCAAAGTCAGCGAGTCCATAAAAATGTTCCAGTTCCTATAGCTCGTCGGAGCTCATGCACTCTACCTCGTCTTCCTTTGTGACAGCAAAGAGCCTGAGTGTGATACTGGAAACTAATCTCATCAATATACCCTGCCACATTTTCTTTTTGTCCGTTTACACGAACAAATTTATATCATTGACAATTCTTCCTTGGCATTTGTCAAGGAAGAATTGTCAAATTTACTTTATTTTTTACAAGTTTCCCTTGACAAGGAAAAAATACTTGTCAAGGGAAACTTGTCAACTGTAAACGGGGCGGCCTTACAAAAGAAAATCTTGAGTTATCGCTACATTTGCCGGTGATCATTAAGATACCAAAGTTAAAAGATATCGATTATTTCTTATGTGTTTTTAAATTGCTTTCAGACCATCAAAGCAAGTGATGCTTGGAATGCGCCAGAAAACGCCACCGATTTTCCAAGCTGCCATTTTGATATCATCCACGTGGACAAAACAAAGCAATCTTTTTTCTGCGGAATCACAGCATCTCATGAAAACGACACTGCGAGATCTGAGATTGTGACCTATTTTAAACGAGTTAGTAGATGAAATTCTTAGTTTTCAGTAAAAGTCAAGGGAGCCAAATGCCACGCGAAGAGAATTTCATTTTAAAGACAGCTCGGTCTGAATGGTATGATATCCTACTGAACTTTAGAGACACTTCCTCTCTTTGAATCGCCCTTCAACAAAGGAAAATGATGCAATAGTTCAAGATAAAAGTAAGAGGAAATGGGTAGCCTATATACTGCCACTGATCTGCAGTTCAGAGTTCATCGTCAACGAAGCTTCCGTAACACGTATAAGAATTCTCTCTTGAAAAAGAAAAGGTGTCAAAAAAGCTTCATACTCAGTTAAAATCAAAACCTTAACAGGACACTACAATTTCTAACCTCGTAACACCTCCTGCAAGTGATTTATTATACTATTTTTGTTAATTCCCAAGGCACCGTTCATTTCCAATGAGCAGATATCGTGTAAAGTTGCTTATGTTCTGGTGTGCTTTCGTCTCAGAAAAATCATACCTAAAAAAATGGAATAGACTTTAACGTACAAGCAGCAAATCAGACTTGCATCAGACTCAAAAAATGGAAAACAAAAGGTTACCATAGATTGCAAGAAACTTTAATGCAACCCACTCATGAATATAGAATTCAGTTACATGACGTTGTTGCTTTTAGGAGAGAAGTCAAGAAATCATTCAAACTTCGAAGAACTTACCGAAAGCCAGTAAATACCAGTGTCTTCAGCTAAAAGGTAAAAAAAGCAAAGGATCTGAAATTGTCATTTTACAGAGTTTACATTGACACGAATAGTCCAGAAACGCGGTAGATGGGTCAACGGGTCCCGAAATGATCCGTCACCTGCCCTCGTTGTTGACTGACTACATGGCCGTTAGGGTTAGGGACGATTGTTTTGTAAAGTCGTATTTACGTTCCCTTTTTTTTATTTTTTATTTATTTTTTTTTTTTCAGATGCCGGTGAATCGCTATCAATTCTCTGGTTTTGGTTATTTTTTCTTCGATCTTCGGGCGTCCAAGCTTCCCGCCCAACAGGTAATGGACATTAATTACACAAACCTTTATCTCATGTTCCATGCCCCTGACTTCTACTCTCAGACGACAATAGGTTATCAAACGTTCTCAACGAATTCGGTTACCATTTTACCAATATCGTTTTGCGCCAGTGTATGTAGAGTATTCACCATCTTAACACCTCTTCTCTGCTAAATAAATCAGAAGTAACATAAATAAGATACCACGCAAACATAACTAACGGCCCAAAACATATATACCGGGGCGATACAAGTATGTTTTCCCTTTGGCCGCTCGGGTGTGATTGATACGTTGTTAATCCCTTCAAAGAAATCAATTAGAATGCATTCAAAGCATGACGAGGGACAGGAAAACTAGCTACCAAAGCTTCAGAAATTAAAAGTTTTTCATTATAATAAAACATATAATTGTAGTACGTGTGAATGTTATTATTATTAGTGTTATTAGTGGTAGAGAGTAGTAATGGTATTGTGTTTGCGAAATTTTTGCTAAAAACCCACATTATTATATCTTCTTAATAGGTACAGTTCCGACCAATCAAAATCAGCGTTTTATGACAAAGAAGGATAATTCAGCAGAAACCCTTTACAAATCGTGCTTTTTATCGTCCGATGCCGATCTTTTGCATAGTTTAGCTAGGCCTTCAAATGCAGATTAATATCAGCGTTTTATTGATCTGTCCTTTTTGTGGAGACTAATTTTGTCGGAACGTTGTCCGAGTTGTAGAGAATCTACCAGCTACTAAGTTAGTAGATTCACGGCAACTTTGGCAAGGTTCCGACATAATCATTCATTCATTGAGAGTGTAGAACGAATGAAGCTTGAAATCAATCTGTAGAATCTTTTAACGCTGGAATTAAAAAAATTCACTTCAACAACGAGTGTTTATTGACTATTCAGTTTGAGTGAAAGTAGACTTTAAAGTAGATTTTATTAATCAAGTGGGGAAGGATTATGCGGTCAAGCCCATCGTAGAAGGAATTGCCTGAAAATAGAGATGCGTCAGTTATAGTGAGAACAAGGGCCTTATATTAGAGGTATTTACATGAGACCTGTATGAACTTCAACTGGTATGATATTTTTGCAGCAGTTCATACGAAATTGGGACAAAATGCTTGGTGCCTGGTTTCGGACGAAACTTGATCTGTTTTGCTCTAATAAATGTATGGCTCACCCAAAAGCATGCAGGCTTGAAATTTTTGGACACGTTCTGAGATTTGTTTTTCTACATGGGAAAGGTACGAACTCAGACCGGAACCAGAATTTCTCAGGCTCGGTCCTGCAGCAACCGAGACGAAGTAACACTGAGTTCATTGTCGGGCCGGTCTCATGTAAACGCATGAAAAGAAATGTATGGAAGCTGATGCGAACTCGCGCATATCGGTTTGAGTTCGTCCCGTCTCATGAAAATGACCCTTTAGAATATTCCTTGAGCACACAAAATACCAGCCACTAACTCATGTGGCCTGAAAGGGACAGGGAATTTTGTGATCAGTTTTCCTGCTTCAAAAGTTTGCGTTAACAAACTCACGAAATTTCGACTTTGTAAACTGGTCAGTGTAAAATGTAGACTGCAGACGGAGTAAAATGCAGACTAAAGTTATAATGGAACTGTTCAAAAAGCCCATACCCTTTAGAAGTGCTAACTGTGTTAAAGGTTTGGGCTTTTTCAACAGTTAAATTATAACCTTAGTATAGTCTTCATTTTACCCCTTGTCTGAAGTTTGCATTTTACACTGACCGGTTTGTAAGCTCAAAATTTCGAGTTTGTGAACACGAAATTTCGAGTCTGAAAATGCAAAATTTCGAGTTTTTTAACTCAAAATTTGAAGTAGGAAAACTGATCACGAAATGCCATGTGCCTTACGGGCCACCGTATAAGTCTCTGAGTTGATTCTTTTAAAATTTAACAAGAAAACAACCTGACTAGTACTGCTGATCGAATTAATAACGAAAATAAGTATTGTGTGCAAGCGATGGAACGAGATCGTTTATACTTCTGTTGTCTGTTTGATATCTCGTCGAGACTGCTGCAAGTAGCATTTCCGATCTTCAAGATTTCAAAATTTTCTAGCGGAGAATTCCTTCAGAACCCCCTACAAGTTGGTTTTATTCACATCACACAGGAAAAAATAGGTAAATTCAACGATTTATCAAATTTCAATACGAATAGACAAGAAATAGTATACTGCAAAGAGTTTCTGTGTACAGGAAAGTCTCAGAAAGATAAGTAAATTTAACGGCATTTTATAGCTTCAAAGAGTATCCTTCAAAATGAGTTACAAAATCATTTCTAGTTTTAGTGGGGGAAAACGACCTCTTTTGCACTATATAGATTGAATATTTTACCATAAGCAACGTTGTCAGCCTG